>NC_057713.1:57614000-57668170 GCF_004010195.1 Chiloscyllium plagiosum | reverse complement strand
CAACATTTTCATGCAGAGGGTGGTACGTGTATGGAATGAGCTGCCAGAGGAAGTGGTGGAGTCTGGTACAATTGCAACATTTAAAAGGCATTTGGATGGGTATATGAATAGAAAGGGTTTGGAGGGATATGGGCCGGGTGCTGGCAGGTGGGACTAGATTAGTTTGGGATATCTAGGTAAAAACAATGACTGCAGATGCTGGAAACCAAATTTTGGATTAGTGGTGCTGGAAGAGCACAGCAGTTCAGGCAGCATCCGAGGAGCAGCAAAATCGACGTTTCAGGCAAAAGCCCTTCATCAGGATATCTGGTCGGTATGGACAGGTTGGACCAAAGGGTCTGTTTCTGTGCTGTATATCTCTATGACCCTATTACTCTTAAATCCTTCCCTCCAAACCAGGCAACATCCTAGTAAATTCCTCTGAACCCTTTCCAAAACTTCCACATCCTTCCTATAATGCAGTGACCTGAACTGTATGCAATACTCCAATTGCAGCTGCAGCATGACCTCATGACCTCATGATTCCGAAACTCAATCACTCTACCAATAAAAGCTAACACACCGTACGCTTTCTTAACAACCCCATTAAACAGGGTGGTGACTTTAAGGGATCTATATGCATAGACACTGAGATCTCTCTGCTCATTTAGACTACCAAGAACCTTACCATTAGCCCAGTACTCTGCACTCCTGTTACTCCTTCCAAAGTGAATCACCTCACACTTTTCCACATTAAACTACATTTGCCACCTCTCAGCCCAAGTCTGCAGCTTATCTCTGTCTCTTTGTAACCCACAACATCTTTTGGCACTATCCACAACTCTACCGACCTTCATGTCATCTGCAAACGTACTAACCCATCCTTCTATGTCTCATCCAGGTCATTTATAAAAATGGCAAACAGCAGTGGACCCAAAACAGGTCCTTAGGGTACACCACTAATAACTGAACTCCAGGATGAACATTTCCCATCAACGATCACCCTCTGCCTTCTTTCAGCTAGCCAATTTCTGATCCAAACCATCACCCTCAATCCCATGCCTCCATGGGGAACCTTATCACTCGCCTTACTGAAATTCACATACACCACATCAACTGCTTTATCCTCATTCACCTGTTGGGTCACCTTCTCAAAGAACCCAATAAGGTTTGTGAGGCAAGATCTACCCTTCACAAAACCGTGTTGACTATTCCTAATCAACTTTTTCCTTTTTAGATGATTTATAAGCCCCATCTCTTATAACTTTTACCAACACTTTACCATGTCCGAAGTAAGGCTCACTGGCCTATAATAACCAGGGTTGTCTCTATCCCCCTTCTTGAATGGGGGGACAACATTTGCTATCCTTCAGTCTTCTGGCACTATTCCTGTAGACAATGATGACAATGATGACAATCTCCTCCCCGGCTTCCCAGAGAATCCTGGGATAAATCCCATTGGGCCTAGTGGATTTACCTATTTTCACACTTTCCAGAATTGTTAATACCTCTTCCTTGTGAACTTCAATCCCGTGTAGTCTAGTAGTCTGCATCTCCATATTCTCCTCAACAAAATTGTCTGTTTCCAATGTGAATATTGATGAAAGATATTGATTTAGCACTTACCCCATGTCCTCTGACTCCACGCACAACTTCCCACTACTATCCTTGATTGGCCCTAATCTTATTCTAATCACGCTTTTATGTCTGATATACCTTTCGAAAGCCTTAAGGTTTTCTTTGATCCTATCTGCAAATGACTTCTCATGTCCCCTCCTGGATCTTCTTAGCTCTCTCTTTAGGTCTTTCCTGGTTAACTTGTAATTCTCAAGTCCCTTAACTGAGCCTTTACATCTCATCCTAACATAAGCCTTCTTCTTCCTCTTGACAAGAGTTTCAACTTCCTTAGTAAATCCCAGCTCCTGCGGTCAACAACTTCCTCCCTGCCTGACAGATACATACTTATGAAGGACCCGCAGCAGCTGTTCCTTGAATAAACTCCACATTTCAATTGTGCCCATCCCCTGCAGTTTCCTTCCCCATCCTATGCATCCTAAATCTTGCCTAATTGCATCTTAATTGCCTTTCCCCCAGCAATAACTCTTGCCCTGTGGTATGTACCTATCCCTTTCCATTGCTAAAGTAAACAACCAAATTGTGGTTACTATCACCAAAGTGCTCACCTACCTCCAAATCTAGGTTAGTGGCACTGGGAGAGCACAGCAGTTCAGGCAGCATCCGCGGAGCAATAAAATTGATGTTTCGGGCAAAAGCCCTTCATCAGGAATACAGACAGAAAGCGAAGATGAGGTATTCTTCCTCCAGGCGTCTGGTGGTGAGGGAGCGGCGGTGAAGGAGGCCCAGGATCTCCACGTCCTCGGCAGAGTGGGAGGGGGAGTTGAAATGTTGGGCCACAGGACGGTGTGGTTGATTGGTACAGGTGTCTCATAGATGTTCCCTGAAGTGCTCTGCTAGGAGGCGTCCAGTCTCCCCAATGTAGAGGAGACTGCATCAGGAGCAATGGATACAATAAATGATATTGGTGGATGTGCAGGTAAAACTTTGAGGGATGTGGAAGGCTCCTTTGGGTCCTTGGATAGAGCTGTGGGAGGAGGTGTGTGGGCGCAGGTTTTGCAATTCCTGCGGTGGCAGGGGAAGGTGCCAGGATGGGAGGGTGGGTTGTAGGGGGGCATGGACCTTACCAGGTAACCATGGAGGGAACAGTCTTTGCGGAAGGCGGAAAGGGGTGGGGAGGGAAATATATCCCTGGTGGTGGGGTCTGTTTGGAGGTGGTGGAAATGTCGGCGGATGATTTAGTTAATGCGAAGGTTGGTAGGGTGGAAGGTGAGCACCAGGGGAGTTCTGTCCTTGTTACGGTTAGAGGGGTGGGGTCTGAGGGCGGAGGTGTGGGATGTGGACGAGATTCATTGAAGGGCATCTTTAACCACGTGGGAAGTGAAATTGCAGTCTCTAAAGAAGAACGCCATCTGATGTGTTCTGTGGTGGAACTGGTCCTCCTGGGAGAAGATACAGCAGAGGCGGAGGAATTGGGAATACGGGATGGCATTTTTGCAGGAGGTAGGGTGGGAAGAGGTGTAATCCAGTTAGCTGTGGGAGTCGGTGGTTTTGTAAAAAATGTCAGTGTCAAGTTGGTCGTCTTTAATGGAGGTGGAGAGGTCCAGGAAGGGGAGGGAGGTGTCAGAGATGGTCCATGTAAATTTAAGGTCAGGATGGAATGTGTTGGTGAAGTTGATGGAGCACGAGGTGGCACCAATGCAGTCATCAATGTAGCGGAGGAAGAAGTGGGGAGTGGTGCCAGTGTAATTACGGAAGATCAACTGTTCTATGTAGCCAACAAAGAGACAGGCATAGCTGGGGCCCATATGAGTGCCCATGGCTACCCCTTTTGTCTAGAGGAAGTGGGAGGATTCAAAGGAGAAATTGTTAAGGGTGAGGACCAGTTCGGCCAAACGAATGAGTGTGTCGGTGGAAGGGTACTGTTGGGGACGTTGTGAGAGGAAGAAACGGAGGGCTTGGAGGCCCTGGTCATGGCGGATGGAGGTGTAGAGGGATTCCCTCTACACCTCCATCTGCCATGTATCCAATCCCTTTACACCTCCATCTGCCATGTATCCAATCCCTCTACAACTCATAACAACTACACTGCCACTGTCACTCCTATCGAGAATCATCTTTGCTATCCTATCCTCTACATCTCTGGAACTATTTGGAGGCCTATAGAAAACTCCCAACAGGGTGACCTCTCCTTTCCTGTTTCTAACCTCAGCCCATACTACCTCAGTAGATGGGTCCTCAAACATCCTTTCTGTTACCGCAATACTATCCTTGACTAACAGTGCCCCCCCCCCCCCCCCACCGCCCATGTTTCACCATCTTCTCTGTTCTTACTGAAAAATCTAAATCCCAGAATCTACAACAACCATTCCTGTCCCTGCTCTACCCATGCCTCCAAAATGGCCACCACATCGAAATCCCAGGTACCAACTCAGGCTGCAAGTTCACCCACCTTATTCCAGATGCTCGTGGTGTTGAAGTAGACACACTTCAAATCAACTTCTCACTTGCTGGTTCACTCTTGCAACCTTGAAACCTTATTCCTGACCTCATGACTCTTGACTTCCTGAATACTCGAACTACAATTTTGGTTCCCATCCCCCTGCTGAATTCAGTAGTCTGAAGATGAAATGTTGTTTCTCTATTAGAGTGGTGCTGGAAAAGCACGGCAGGTCAGGCAGCACCCAAGGTGCAGGAAGATCAATGTTTTGGGCAGGACCCCTTCATCAGGAATTCCTGATGAACGGCTCCTGACCAAAACCTTGATTTTCCTGCTCCTTGAATGTTGCCTGATCTGCTGTGCTTTTCCAGCACCATTCTAATCTTGACTCTAACCTCCAGCATCTGCAGTTCTCACTTTTGCCTTGTTGTTTCTCTAGTTTATGCTGTGATTCACTAGAACACTGCAGCATGCAAAGAACAGACATGTGGACATGTGAGCAGGACGCTGTGTTAAAATGACTGGCTACAGGAAGGTTGGGGTCATGCTTGTGTACGCACTGGAGGTGTTCTGCAAGGTGGCCACTCAGTTTTTGGTTTCTCCATTGTAGAGTAGGCCACATTAGGTGCAGTGAATACAATACACAAGATTACAGGAGATACAGATGAAATGCTGCTTCACCTGAAAAGCCTGTTTAGGCCCTTGGTTGGTGAGCAGGGAGGAGGGGAAGGGGCAGGTGTTGCACCTTCTGCGGTTACATGGGAAGGTGCTGTGGGAGGAGGGGTGGTATTGGTTATCGAGAAATGGAGTAGGGTGTCCTGGACAGAATGATCCATTCGAAATGCAGGTTGGTGAGTGAGGGGGAAAATGTATCTGGTGGTGGCATTCTGCTGGAGTTGTCTGAAATAGCAGAGAATGATCCTTTGTATGTGGAGGCTGGTGGGATGCAAAGTGAGGACAAGGAGAACCCGATCACGCTGCTGTGAGTGATGGGAAGAGGGTGACGACAGAACATGGGTGATAGGTCGGATGTGGTTGAGGGCCCTGTTAACCACAGTGGATGGGAAACCATGGACATGGAAGAAGGAAGCCATATCAGCAGAACTGTTTTGGAAGGAGGCATCATCCAAACAGATACAATGTAGGCGAAGGAACTGAGAGAATGGGATGGAATCCTTGCAGGACGTGCGGTGGGCAGAGCTGGAGTGAACATAGTTATTGGAGACAGTGCCTTGAAGTGGATCACGGTGGACAGTTTATTTCCCAAAATGGAGATGGAGAGGTAACGGTAAGGAAGGGAAGTGTCATAAATCGATGATGTGAAAGTCATACAGAGGTGGCAATTGGAGGCAAAATGAACACATTGTCAAGGTCCAGGCAGGAGATGTAGCAGCAGCAAAGAAAAGAGTTGTGGGAGGGGGCCAGTGTAGGACTAGAACAAGAATTGTTCCACATACCCCATAAAGAGGCAGGCTTATGCTATGTGGCTGCCCATAGTCACTCTTTTGATTTGGCAGAAGTGAGATGAATTAAAGGAGAAATTGTTCAGTAAAAGAACAATTCAGACTTGAGTTGGTTCAATCACTAATTTCCCCCACGACTGCATTGGATATCTTTTCTCATGCTAATAGCTCCATTGCATTTACATCTTTGTATGAGCAGCCATTTGACATTTTTCTGCTTTATCTGCTGTTTAGATATCTCAATGTTGGTTTTACTCCTGGTTTTAAAGGCTCTTAACCTTTTAATCGATGCTGCTTTAATCTCTTTTCCAAATAGATTCTTACTTCGTCAATATAGCAATGCAAATTTCTTTTCCATGTCCTAAAGGATTTAGAGCTCTATATTATGCCAGTGCTGTATTTCCATATTGCTGACAGGGGTTCTTCTTTATCTTGTGGTCAAAATGGACACTTTTTACCTTTATAGGCAAAATGGAGGTTTCCTGTTTTTTTTTTGACGGGGGAAAATGGATAATATTCCATAGCTTTAATAAACAATGTCTTTTCTTTTCTATGACTGTCTGGGAAATACATCCTAGTGTTGTACCTGAATCAACTCTTCCTGTCTGAAATGCAGTTCAAATTGTTAGTCTCCCATTTTGATTGCAGCCTCAGTAGTCTTTTTACTATCTTTCTGTTACATTCTGACTGCTTAGGCTTTTAAATTGCCCCTTTGTTGTCTTAATTTTGGCTTCCTAATGCTGCAACCTCTATTTAAATTTTTTATATCTGCTCTTGGATTTCTCATTTGTAGCTGTACCTCATACTGCTTGTTGGGCGCTGCTAAGTACTTCTTTTTTAACCTAATGTTTACAAGCCATTAATTGAAAGTGTTCTCCTGGACATAATAGGACTTTCCTCATAGAGCGCTTGTTTACGTCCTCGCTGAACTTCTAATTGGAAGCTCCCACAAATCCCCACTCCCCAACAAATCTGCAACTGAAGGCATGACTAGCTTCGAGTACATATTTGTTTCAGCACTTCATATCAGAATTTAAAGGAAAAGCTTCAACATTAAATACTGCTTCTCCCATGTTGTTTTTCCATGAGTTTTCTCTGCAGGCTGTTTCATTGTTCAGCTGCTAGATCCACCAAGTGTCTGTATGAATAGTTCCTAAAACTGCAAAGTTTTTAAGATTGTAAAAGTCCAGTACTGCACTTGGTATATTGGAATTCTCTGCTCTTGCCCAACGTTCCTCAACCATTCCTTTTCTGGAGTGTCGTGTCCAGTTCTGGTCACCCTGTTAAAGGAAGGATATTATTAAGCTGGAGAGGATTCAGAAGAGATTCACCAGGGTGTTTTCAGGAATGGAGGGATTGAGTTATAAGGAGAGGCTGGCTAGGCTGAAATGTTTTTCTCTGAAGCATAGTGGTTGAGAGGTAACGTTATAGAGGTTTATAAAATCATGAGGGGCATGGATAAGGAGAATGGAAGGTGTCTTTTCCCTCGGGTAGAGGATTTCAAGATTAGGCAGCATATTTTTAGGATGAGAGGAGAAAGATTTTTAAAAAGGCATGAGCAGCAATTTTTTATGCACAGAGAGTGGTTCAGGTGTGAAATGGACTTTCACAGAAAGTGGGTGGATGCAGGTACAGTTACAACACTTAATGGACACTCAGATAGGTACGTGAATAAGAAATGTTTGGAGGTGAGACTAGTTTGATTGGCAGGGACTGGTTGAACCGAAGGGTCTGTTTCCATGTATGACTCTATGACAATGACTACGACTCTCCAGGTTGAATTCCCTTTTCCACTTTTCTGCCAACCTGATCAGTTAATTAATAGTTGTCTGCAATCTATAGCTTTATTCCTCATTATGAACCACATGGCAAATTTTTGTCCCAGCTGAAACTTTCCTGATCATGTCATCTATATTTAAGGTTACATACAGTCATAGAGTCATAGAGATATACAGCATGGAAACAGACCCTTCGGTCCAACTCATCCATGCAGACCAGATTTCCTAGATTGATCTAGTCCCATTTGCCAGCATTTGGCCTATATCCCTCTAAACCTTTCGTAATCATATACCCATCCAGGTGCCTGTCAAATGTTGTAATTGTACCAGGCTACACCACTTCCTCTGGCAGCTCATTCCATACTCTCTGTGTGAAAAGGTTGCCCTTTAGGTCCCTTTTAAATCTTTCTTCTGTCACCCTAAACCTATGCCCTCTAGTTTTGGACTATCCGATCCCAGGGAACAGACTGTGTCTATTTGCCCTATCCATGACTCTCATAATTATATAAACCTCTATAAGATCATCCCTCAGCCTCTGATGCTCCAAGGAAAACAGCCCCTTCCTATTCAGCCTCTCCCTGTAGCTCAAACCCTACAATCCTGGCAATATCCTTGTAAATCTTTTCTCAATCCTTTCAGGTTTCACAACATCCTTCCTATAGCAGGGATACCAGAATTGCATGCAGTATTCCAAAAGTGGCCTAACCAATGTCCTGTATAGCTCCCAACTCCTAAACTCAACGCACTGACCAATAAAGGCAAGCACACCAAATGCTTTCTTCACTATTCTATCTACCTGTGACTCCACTTTTAAGGAACTATGAACCTGATCTCCAAGGTCTCTTTGCTCAACAACACTCCCTAGGACCTTACCATGAAATGTATAAGTCCTGTTCTGACTTTCCTTTCCAAAATGCAGTGCCTCACACTTATCTAAATTAAACTCCATCTGCCACTTCTCAGCCCATTTGCCCCATCTGATCAAGATCCCGTTGTAATCTGAGGTAACCCTCTTCGCTGTCCACTACACCTCCTATTTTGGTGTCATCTGCAAACTTACTAACTAAACCTCCTATGTTCACATCCAAATCATTTATATCAATGACGAAATGCAGCAGACCCAGAAGTGATCCTTACAATACACCGCTGGTCACAGGTCTCCAATCTGAAAAGCAACCCTCCACCACCACTCTCTGTCTTCTACCTTTGAGCCAGTTCTGTATCCAAATGGCTAGTTCTCCCTGTATTCCATGAGATCTAACCTTGCTAACTAGTCTCCCATGAGAAATCTTGTTGAACGCCTTATTGAAGTCCATATAGATCACATCTACCACTCTGCCCTCATCAATCTTCTTTGTTACTTCTTCAAAAACCTCAATCAAGTTTGTGAGACATGATTTCCCACTCACAAAGCCATGTTGACTATCCCTATTCAGTCCTTGTCTTTCCAAATACATATAAATCCTGTCCCTCAGGATTCCCTCCAACAACTTGTCCACCACCTACGTCAGTCTCACTGGTCTATAGTTCCCTGGCTTTTCCTTACCATTTTTCTTCAATAGTGGCACCATTTAAGCCAAACTCCAGTCTTCCAGCACCTCACCTGTGACTATCAATGATACAAACATATCAGTAAGAGGCCCAGCAATCACTTCCCTAACTTCTCACATATCAGGTCCCAGGGATTTATCCATCTTTATGCATTTCAAGACATCCAGTACATCCTTCTTTGTAATATGGACACTTTTCAAGATGTCGTTAGTTATTTCCCCAAGTTTTATATCTTCCATATTCTTCTCCATAGTAAACACTGAAGCAAATTACTCGTTTAGTATCTCCCCCATCTCCTGCAGTTCCACACGTAGGAGGCCTCACTGATCTTTAAGGGATTCTACTCTCTCCCTAGTTACCCTTTTGTCCTTGGGGTATTTGTAAAATCCCTTTGAATTATCCTTAATTCTATTTGCCAAAGCTATCTCATGTCCTCTTTCTGCTCTCCTGATTTCCCTCTTAAGTAGACACTTACTGCCTTTATACTCTTCTAAGGATTCACTTGATCTCTGACATAAGTTTATACCTGACATATGCTTCCTGCTTTTTCTTGACAAAAGCCTCAATATCTATTGTCATCCAGCATTCCCTACACCTACCAGCCTTTCCTTTCACCCTAACAGGAACATATTGTCTCTGGACTCTTGCTATCTCAGTTCTGAAGGCTTCCCATTTTCCAGCCGTCCCTTTACCTGCAAACATCTGCACCCAATCAACTTTTGAAAGTTCTTGCTGAATACCATCAAAATTTGCCTTCCTCCAATTTAGAACTTTAACATTTAGATCCAGTCTATCCTTTTCCATCACTATTTTAAAACTAACGGAATTATGGTTGCTGGCTCCAAACTGCTTCATTGATATCAACTTAAAGGGATCTAGCTCTGAGCCCCACAGAACCCTTAGTTCCAGCATTCCAGTAATAATTCTTTTCATATATTTATAAATTCTTACCACTAAATGCCGTTAACAGAATGAAACTTGATAGAACATAATTCCCTAATCTGTCAGTTTCCATTACAATATACTACTAATAATCTTCTTATCAATAAAGCCTGAATTTTAAATTATTAAATTATTAAGATATATTGTTTCCTGCTGTAATCCTGAGGATTGACTGGAATCTTGAAAATCCCTATCAATACTCTTTCTCCACTCAAGGGGCGGCATGGTGGCTCAGTGGTTAGTATTGATGCCTCACTGTGCCAGGAAGCCAGGTTTGATTCCAGCCCCAAGTGACTGTCTGTGTTGGGTTTGTACATTACCGCTCCCCGTGCGCCCCCCCCACCTTCTTAGCTTGGGTTTCCTCCAGGTACTCCGGTTTCTTCCCACAATCCAAAGATGTGCAGGTTAGGTAGATTGGCTGTGCTAAATTGCCCGTTGCCCATAGTGTCCAGGAATGTGCAAGTGTTGGGATAGGGTAGGGTAGGGATGGTTTTTGGAGAGTCGGTGTGGACCTGATGGGTCGACTGGGCTGCTCCCACACTGTAGGGATTCTACGATGATTCAGAAATTAGTCAATGTAAGACCACTGCATGATCAAATTATGTCTGGCTCTTTCTGTAGTTAGTGTTGATGTGCTAAGCAATTATTAGCTGCAAGACTTCAGTTTAATTAGTTTCTCTGTGCTGAGTTAGCCAATCTTTGTAAGATTAGTACTGGGGATTTTATAACATACCACTGGAATGGACAAGGAAACAAAACTTAAAACACTTGCAAGATGTACAAATTTATGAAGGTCAGGTGTGAGTGCTGTTGATTGTGCTTGAATAGAATGTGTACCTACTGTAGATGTTTACACAAAATAACAACTGAGATGTTAAATGAAGGATTGCCCTGGTCCATGGACCTTTAAATCGGAGTAAATTACCATGTTCATCAATAATGTATTAGGTAAGGACACCGGAGAAGAAAAAAAAATGCATTTGACAGTGTTAGTGTTCGAAGTGTTGAAGCTCAAAGGGTTGGATAAGAGATAAATTGTTTCAATTAGAAGTGTCTTTACTGAAGATTATCAGGTATAGTCTAGACAGGATGGCAAAAAATGGAGGCATAGCTAAAGCAGTAATGTCACTGGCTAGCAATCCAGAACCCAAGACAAATGTTCCAGGGACATGGGGTTGAATCCCACCACAGCAGATGGCTTACATTGAATTAAACAAAACAAACATTCCAGAATGAAGAAAACTAGCCAATTGATATGTAGCTACTGCCAATTGTTGTAAAATCCTATTTGGCTAACTTCTGTCCTCTCAGGAAAGAAATCTACCGTCCTCACCTGGTCAGGTCTACACATGACCCCGTACACATACCACTGTGGTTGACTCTGAACTGCCCTCTAGACAATAAGGGATGCTAAATAAATGCCAAAACCTCATGAACCAGTATTTAAAAAGTAGACTAGGAAATGAGTGATAGAAAACAAAAACACAGCCTACATGATCAATTAGCGATGACCTTCCCTACATCCATAAGTGAGAAGTGGGGATGATTGCACAACATTCAGCACCATTCGCAATTCCTCAGATACTGAAGCAGATGGTGCCACATGTAGCAAGATCTGCACAGCATTCAGGCTTGGGCTGATAGTGGCAAGTAACATTTGTGTTACACAAGTACCAGAGATTGACCATCACCAATAACAGAGAACTCAACCATTACCTCTTGATGTTCAATGGCACTACTATAACTGAATTCCCCAAACCTCAGCAACTTGGGGATTACCACTGACCAGAGTTGAACTGGAGCA
The DNA here is from genome assembly GCF_004010195.1 of Chiloscyllium plagiosum. Classification (NCBI taxonomy): domain Eukaryota; kingdom Metazoa; phylum Chordata; class Chondrichthyes; order Orectolobiformes; family Hemiscylliidae; genus Chiloscyllium; species Chiloscyllium plagiosum. Next base: position 57,656,638 of record NC_057713.1, on the reverse strand, counting down.
GACATATAAATACTATGGCTCCAACAGCAGGTCAGAATTTAGGAATTTAGCAGCAAGTAACTCACTTTCTATCTCTGCAATACCTGTCCATTTCTATAAGGCACAAGTCAGGAGTATGATGGAATACTTGCCTGGACAAGTGTGTGGCTCCAACAACACGCAAGAAGCTTGACACCAAAAAGGGTGAAGCAGCCCACTTAATTGATACCACATTCATTACCATCTACCACACAGTGGCAGCAGTGTGTACCTTCTGTAAGAAGAACTGCAGCAACCCACTGAGGCTCCTCTGACATTGCCTTCTGTATCCATGACCTCTACCACCTTGAAGGACTGTGGCAGCAAATGAATAATAAAATTCTCCTGCGAGATCTCCTCCATGCTGCACACTATCCAGACTTGAAAATATCTCACCACTCCCTCACTGTTGATGGATGAAAGTCCTGGAACTCACTGTCTAACAACAATGTTAGAATACAACTTGTTACCACCTTCCCAAAAATATGCAGAGTGGGCAACAAATGCTTAGGCAGCAATAGCTACATCTCATAGAGTCATAGAGTCGTAGAGATGTATTGCACGGAAACAGACCTTTCAGCCCAATTCGTCCATGCCAACCAGATATCCCAAAATAATCTAGTCTCACCTGCCAGCACCTGCCCCATATCCCTCCAAACCCTTCCCATTCATACACCCATCCAGACACCTTTTAAATGTTGCAATTGTACTAGCCTCCACCACTTCCTTTGGCAGCTCATTCCATACACGTACCACCCTCTGTGTGAAAAGGTTGCCCCTTAGGTATTTTTTATATCTTCCCCCTCTCACCCTAAACCTATGCCCTCTAATTCTGGATGCCCCCACCCCAGGGAAAAGACTTTGTCTATTTATCCTATCTATGCCCCTCATGATTTTAAAAACTGTAAGTTCACCCCTCAGCCTCCGATGCTCCAGGGAAAACAGCCCCAGCCTATTCAGCCTCTCCCTATAGTACAAATCTTCCAACCCCGGCAACATCCTTGTAAATCTTTTCTAAACCCTTTCAAGTTTCACAACATCTTTCCGATAGGAAGGAGACCAGAATTCCACGCAATATTCCAACAGTGGCCTAACCAATGTCCTGTACCGCTGCAACATGACCTCCCAACTCCTGTACTCAATACTCTGACCAATAAAGAAAAGCATACCAGACGGCTTCTTCACTATCCTATCTACCTGCAATTCTACTTTCAGGGAGCTATGAACCTGCACTCCAAGGTCTCTTTGTTCAGCAACATTCCCTAGTGTATAAGTGTATAAGCCATTAAGTGTATAAGTCCTGCTAAGATTTGCTTTCTCAAATGCAGCACCTCACATTTATCTAAATTAAACTCCATCTGCCACTTCTCAGCCCATTGGCCCAGAACAAATAAAAAAATTACATCCAGGTTCTTCAGTCTACTTTTTGTGTAAATGCATGGCAGGAGATGTGGAAGTTCTCACAGCTGCCAGAGCCTTCCAGCATTCATGCCAGTCATGCCCTATTTAAAGCCTAGCTGCTCACTACCTGCACGTTGGTGATCGGGTTCTCTTAAAGCAAAGTGAGTGTGGAAGGTAGGGTCCTGCACTTGGGGGAAGCTAGCAATAGAGGAGAATCCCACTGCCTGAGGTGTATGACCCTTCTCATTGTGGGGGACGGCCTATCAACAGCTATGCTCTGGAGAACATGGCATCAGTTATATCCCAGATGCATTTTTGAGCAGAAGATTGGGAGATGCCACCCAACTGCTGTTTGGAATGAGCTGTTGGCATAAACTATCAAGGTTAGCAGTGACGTTGATGTCCAAGGGATTGTGATTTTCACACCAAGATCTTTTGAATGTAAGTCCTGCTCCAATGGATAACACAGGGCGGCATGGTAGCTCAATGGTTAGCACTGCTGCCTCACAGCGCCAGGGACCCAGGTTCAATTCCCGCCTCGGGCAACTGTCTGTGTGGAGTTTGCACATTCTCCTCGTGTCTGCGTGGGTTTCCTCTGGATGTGCTGGTTTCCTCCCACAGTCCAAAAATGTGCAGGTTAGGTGAATTGGCCATGCTAAATTGCCCGTAGTGTTAGGTGCATTAGTCAGGGGGGAATGGGTCCAGGTGGGTTGCTTTTCAGAGGGTCAGTATGGACGTGTTGGGCCGAAGGACCTGTTTCCATGCTGAAGGGAATCTAATCTAAACAATGCAGTGATGAGACCTTGGGACATCCTGAATCAGTGCCTGCATTGTCCTTCAGACAGCTGAAGAAAATAGCAGCGAGGTCAATAGATCCAGGGATCTCATCATTTTCCTCAAAAGCTCAGTGACACTGTTAAGTACATTCATCTGATCACATTTGCTTAGCTGTCAAGACAAAAAAAAAAGCTGGGTAATCCAACATGGAGGATGGGAAAAATATCTGTCTGTAACAGGCTGCTCCATTTTTGAGATATTTTTGATGTTGGAGGCGATCTCCTCGAATTCCAGGAGCAGCATTGTTGCATTGTTGCATTGTTTTGGAACTTTGATGAAAATAAAAGTCAAAACAACAGCAGTTTTAGAAGGGAGAGAAACAGACAAAGTAAGCACATGGTGAGGTCAGGGCAGGAGAGAGAGAAAGAAACCCACATTGCTAACTGACACAGCAGGGAACCTGCACAGTTACTGCCTTTGCTGTTTGAATTCATATATCGCTGGACATCAGAGTGCATGTGGGAAAATTAACAAACAGTGAAATTCACAACTGATCTTGGAGGAACCTGTTTGGGAGAGCTCACAGCAAAGGAACAGATAAGTGGGTATTTTGAGCGAGATCTTACAGTAAGTCTGCAGTAGTGAGTAGAGTGTATTCTTTCTTGACTATATGTTATATTGAGATACGTCTCTTGATTAAACTTAAAAATTTAAGCCATTAGTATTAATTTAACCTGGAGCAGTATTTTGTAGAGTAATAAGACAGTGCTATTTTCTGGGTCTGTAGATTGAAAGAAGCAAAAATGGCCTTTAGTACAGTGATATGCTCTTTTTGTCGGAAGTGGGAGTACAGGTTACTGAGGATTATAACTGCAATATCTTGAAAAATGTCCATATCACAGAGGAGGAAGTGCTGGATGCCTTGAAACGCATTAAAGTGGATAAATCCCCAGAACCTTATCAGGTGTACCCTAGAACTCTGTGGGAAGCTAGGGAAGTGATTGCTGGGCCTCTTATTGAGATAATGTATCATCAATAGTCACGGGTGAGGTGCCGGGAGACTGGAGGTTGCCTAACGTGGTGCCACTGTTTAAGAAAGGTGGTAAGGAAAAGCCAGGGAATGATAGACCAGTGAGCCTGACATCGGTGATAGGTAAGTTGTTGGAGGGAATCCTGAGGGACAGAATGTACATGTATTTGGAAAGTCAAGGACTGATTAGGGATAGTCAACATGGCTTTGTGCTTGGGAAATCATGTCTCACAAACTTGATTGAGGTTTTTGAAGAAGTAACAAAGAGGATTGATGAGGGCAGAGCAGTAGATGTGATCTATATGGACGTCAGTAAGGCGTTCAACAAGGTTCCTCTTAAGAGACTAGTTAGTAAGGTTAGATCTCATGGAATACGGGGAGAACTAGCCATTTGGATACAGAACTGGCTCAAAGGTAGAAGACAGAGGGTGGTGGTGGAGGGCTGTTTTTCATACTGGAGGCCTGTGACTAGTGGAGTGCCACAAGATCGGTGCTGGGTCCACTACTTTTTGTCATTTACATAAATGATTTGGATGTGAGCATAAAGGTGCAGTTAGTAAGTTTGCAGGTGACACCAAAATTTGAGGTGTAGTAGACAGCAAAGAAGATTACCTCAGATTACAACACGATCTTGATCAGATGGGCCAATGGGCTGAGAAGTGGCAGATGAAGTTTAATTTAGATAAATGCGAGGTGCTGCATTTTGAGAAAGCAAATCTTAGCAGGACATATACACTTCATGGTAAGGTCCTAGGGAGTGTTGCTGAACAAAGAGACCTTGGAATGCAGGTTCATAGTTCCTTGAAAGTGGAGTTGCAGGTAGATAGGATAGTGAAAACAGCATTTGTTGTGCTTTCATTTATTGGTCAGAGTATTGATTACAGGAGTTGGGAGGTCATGATGCAGCTGTACAGGACATTGGTTAGGCCACTGATGGAATATTGCAAGCAATTCTGATCTCCTTCCTATCGGAAAGGTTCAGAAGAGATTTACAAGGATGTTGCCAAGGTTGGAGGTTTTGATCTATAGAGAGTGGTTGAATAGACTAGGGCTGTTTTCCCTGGAGGATCGGAGGCTGAGGGGTGAACGTATACAGCTTTATAAAATAATGAGGTGCATGAATAGGATAAATAGACAAAATCTTTTCTCTTGGGTGGGGGAATCCAGAACTAGAGGGCATAGGTTTAGGGTGAAAGGGGAAAGATATAAAAGAGACCGAAGGACAACATTTTCACACAGGGGGTGGTATATGTATGGAATGAGCTTCCAGAGGAAGTGGTAGAAGCTGGTACAATTGCAACATTTAAGAGGCATTTGGATGGATATATGATTAGAAAGAGTTTGGTGGCCTATGGGCCGGGACCTGGCAGGTGGGACTAGATTGTGTTGGGATATCTGGTTGGCATGGACGAGTTGGACTGAAGGGTCTGTCTCCATGCTGTACATCCTTATGGCTCTATGACAAGAAGACAAAGAGCATGCACAATGTAATGGTCATGAATGCTTGAAGCCTTAGTTTTTTAATATGCATTCTTGGACAACAAATGACATGCTGATAAAGTGTAAATTGAAGCCAGATGGGTGTCATTACTGAATCAGTGGAGGCATGATTACTGCAATTGCCTCTAGCAGGACTTCAAATTCCAAAAACTTTATTCTTCCATTGAAGAGAAAGAAGTAACTTATTCTGTCCATTTTACATGTAGCATGTGTGTTGTTATGACACAGTGATTTTTTTATCTGAAATGGCAAGGTTGCAACTTTATATTCTTGTGAGTAACTTGCAGGCTCTCCCTGAGCTTCATGTTTCCTTTTGTGTTGCTATTCCTGTGGCCCCTATGAATTTTCAGCCTTTCCATTTTTCTGTTAAGTCTCTTCATACAAACTAATGTGCACATTATACCTCAGAGCCCACGACTTTGGAAATTCCCATACACTGTTTCCCCATGTTGAGACCATAGCTGGCAGGATCTCCCTGTCTGAAGCTCCCAGTTCCCTCCTATGTTGTTCCCTTCTCTCTGGAATTGGTCCCTTTTCTCTCAGCACCTCTGTGCAATACTGCTCATTCCCAGACCCAAGTTATAACAAAACAAAGTGTTGATAAAGGGTCAATTGACTCAAAATGTCCTTCTCCCCACACATTATGCCAGACTTACTGAGTTTCTTCCATACGTTATGTTTTTGTTCCAGACCTAAATTGCCTGCATTCTTTAGGGCTAGATGTTCTGGCCCCTGATATACCCCTAATCGTTATTAAATTATCTACTCTGCTGTGTGTTTTACAGATAATCTTTTAATGTGTCTTTTTGAAATATTTATTCATATCCTTTTGAAAAACGCTTATGATATCAATTCTTTTCAAACAAATTCTGTTCCATCCATTTGAAGAGTACTTCATATTCAATAAGTCGATTATTATAATCACTGATTTTCCCAGAATTTGTACCTTCCCAGAATATCCCTTCAGATTACAAAAACTTAAATTATGAATTCACACCTCAGTCAGGTTGACTAGTCAAACATCATCAGAACTGCAATGCCCTGAAGTACTATTGCTTTGCTACGAAGGCAATGAGGCAGATGTTTCTAAAACCAGCATAACTGCCTCGCCTAAAGCAATACCTAGTCATTTTAAAGTGACTGAGATATCTCATCACTCAATTAGTTACAGATCTTTTTTCCTTGTTTGCAGATGAATTTACCATAAGACTCACATGCTACAGCTATCAGCGTAGGAAGCAGACTGCACCCAGAGAACAAGCCTTTAGAATGTTTATGCAGTAGCTATAAATATATTTATCCTTACTTTAGGTTTTACGATATAGAGAAAATAAATATAGTCCTTATTTTGAAATATCTCGCACTAATTGTGAAGAAGAATCCTTGACATTGGTAGTTTGTATCCAGAGATTTTAATCATTCATTTTATGTCCTTTAGCAGATTTTTAGAGACTGTTCTTTAGTAGTCTGCCTTGTTATTCGTAGGCTCACAGAGCGATTTCCTGATGGAGAAATAGGAGCAGGTAATGACTCCCTCCAGTAGACCACAACCTGAGGTGGTTGCCAAGTCAACAGCCTGCTCACACTGCTTTAGGTTTTCAATGGGCTGCCTCTTTTGAAAAACAGTGCAAATAGCCCGTTTTTTGGAGGAATGTTATGCTACTCTGGCTGCTGGTAAATATGTTAGCTGCAGAATCAGATTGGTGTTGATAGATTTTTTTGTTGGTCGCTTATATATATGATAGATTAAATGGCCTCCTTCTGTGATGTAATCACCTGTGAGATGTGTGGCTAGACTGGAACCGCCTAATCCAAATTGTTCCACAGTGAAATTGTTGGATTTATTCTGTTTCTGAGGATCTCATTGTCTGGATATTGGTGTCTTTTCTGACTCCTCCTTGACTTGTTTGACTTGGGACCTCCCAGGAAGCTTGCCCCCTCATTGTCCTGTTCCACACTTCTTCTCTGCCCAGTTCCTCTTCCTCCTCCAAGTCCCAAAAGCTAACTGGGCGGAATCAGTGATTTGAATATACAAATATAGCAAAATAGAAAACTCCTTCTAAATGTACAGTTCTGCAATAATCATTACTCATTTGCACATGCATTAAAACACAATAAGCTTTGAAGAGGATCTCATTTACTTTAGTGAGCAGATCTTTCACTGATCAACTGTGATAATTTTTATTTAAAAATTGCTGTGTGGCCCTGTATCTTTATAAAATCCCTGTTTAATTAAAGTTTCTCCAGAATACAATTGAATGCCTGAACTGTTCAAGCCCTTGCTGTAATCAAAATGGCAGCTGAGCCAAAGGAGGCACAAAAATGGTGATGAATATTGAATCACCATTTTCACTTTCAGGTGAAAATGAAGAAAATTGACCCCTGTATATCTACTTTAAAGAAAAACTGTTGAAGTAGTCAAAGTGGCAGAACTATATAATGAACAAACAAGAAATAATTAGAATTACACATCCATTTAGCAAATAGCAAACATCCAGATCTTCCATTACATCAGAAAAATGTGCCCTAGCTTAAGGAAGCTTCACTTCTTACTAAATCAGTACTATTTATCCCTTTTATAAACTCTAGTGAATTACTGGTTAAATAGAGAAGAGATGCCAGTTCTCAAAGAAGGAAGAAGACTATAGGTAGGACTATAGGGGTCTGACAACATGGGTTATGAAGGAATATGATTTCCATCATGGCTATGGTGGAAATCGCTCAAGAAGCCCAGTGAGGCTTATCTTGACATCAATAGCAACTTGCTGCATCTTCTAACCAAGGCCTGGGTATCATGCATCTGTCTCAATGCTTCTTAAACTTTGCTATTGTATCTGCTTCTGCCACCTCCCTGGCAGCACATTCCAGGCACCTACTACCCTCTGTATGAAAAACTTTCCTCACATATCTCCTTCAAACTCTCCCCCCTCATTTAAAACCTATGCCACCTCCAGCTATCCATCCTATTCATGCCCATCAGTGAAAGGAATCCGAGTTTGTCCAACCCTCTCCTTCTAGTGAATACCTGCACACTCCAATCCAGGTGACATGCTGGTCAACCCCTCTGCACCCTCTCCAAAACTTCCACATTCTTCCTATAATGCAGCTAACAGAACTGCACGTAGCACTGCAATTATTGCCTGACTAAAGTCTGATACAGTTGCAGCATGACTTGCCAACGTTTATACTCAATGCCCCAACTGATGAAGGCAAGCACGCTGTAAGCCTTCTTTACCACCTTATCCACTTGTGTTGCCACTTTCAGGGAGCGATGGACTTGGACCCCAAGATCCCTCTGTGTATCAATGCTCCTAAAGGGCTGGCCATTTACAGTACACTTTCCTTTTGCATTTAACCTCCCAAAATGCTTCACCTTACATTTGTCCAGATTAAATGGAATTTAGGGAGATAGGTAGGAAGTTGAAATGCAGGACCACTTTGGTTGTAACCTCAGGATTATCCCTGTACCATATGCCAGTGAGGCCAGAATAGGAAGATAATGTAGTTGAATGAATGGCTAAAGAGCTGATGTAGGATAGTGGTTTCAGGTGGTTATAGTTAGACTGGTGAAATGGGCAGAGTCTAGACTATGGTGCTGGAAAGACACAGCAGGTCAGGCAGCATCCGAGGTGCAAGAAAATCAACATTTTGGGCATAAGCCCTTCATCAGGAATGAGGCTTGTGGGCCGGAGCTGAGAGATAAATGGGAGGGGGTGGGCTGGAGGGAAGTTAGCTGAGAGTAGATGAAGGTGGGGGTAATGGTGATAGGTCAGAAAAGAGGTTGGACTGGATAAGTGGGAAGGAAGATGGAGCAGGTCATGAGGGTGGTGCTGAGTTGGAAGTTTGGATCTGGAATAAGGTAGGGGGAGAGGAAATGAGGAAACTGGTGAAATCCACATAAATCCTGTGCAGTTGGAGGGTCCCAAGGTGAAGATGAGGCGTTCTTCCTCCAGGCGTCAGGTGGTTAGGATTTGGTGGTGGAGGAGGCCCAGGACCTGCATGTCCTTGGCAGAGTTGGAGGGGAAGTTAAAGAGTCTGGCCACAGGGCAGTGGGGTGGCTTCATGCAGGTGTCCTGGAGATGTTCTCTGAAGCATTCCACAAGTAGGTGTCCTGTCTTCCCAGTCTAGAGGAGACCGCACTGGGAGCAGCAGATACAGTAAATAACATATGTGGAAGTCTCTGATGGATGTGGAAGGCTCCTTTGGGGCCTTGACAGAGGTGAGGGGAGATATGTGGGCACAGGTTTTGCAATTCTTGCGATGGCAGGGGAAGGTACCAGGAGGGGAGTGTGGGTTGGTGTGGGGCGTAGACCTGACAAGAGAGTCGCACAGGGAATGGTCTTTATGGAATGCAGATAGGGGTGGGGAGGGAAATATATCTCTGGTGGTGGGGTCTGTTTGTAGTGGTGGAAATGTTGGAGGATGATCCAATCTATCCGGAGGTTGGTGGGGTGGAAGGCTCTCACTTTCTCCTGCTGAAATGGGCAAACACATGGCAAGTGCAGTTTAATGCAGATACCTGCATAGTAATGTATTTTGGGAGAAACAACATGCAGGGGGCCCTCTGATCTAAATTCTTTTGGGGTATGGAGGCTGCAGGAACATTGGGATCTGGGATTCATATTCACAAATCATTGAAGATGCCAGAGCAAGCCATAATGCAGTGCATCAGAGCATTGGTACTATAGATAGGGTATTGACTAACAATATAAGACTATAAGCTACAAGAGCAGAATTAGGCCATTCGATCATGGCTGATATGTTTGTTAACTCCATTTTCCTGCCTTCTCCCAATAACCATTGATAAAGTCATACTGAACATTACAAATGACTGGAAGAAAGTGAGAACTGCAGATGCTGGAGATCAGAGTCATAAAGTGTGGTGTTGGAAAAGCACAGCAAGTCAGAAAAGTCAACATTTTGAGCATAAGCTCTTCATTACATTCCTGATCAAGAGCTTCTGCTCGAAACATTGACTCTCCTGCCCCTCAGATGCTGCCTGACTGGCTGTGCTTTTCCAGCACCACACATTTTGATTGTAAATGATTGGTCAGCTAGAATTTTGTACACAAATGGGGGCAACACTTTGGGAAGGATGCCAAAATCTCAGAGAAGGTACAGAGTAATTTACCAGGGTGATATTCCAGCTGAGAGACTCCAGCTCTGTGGATAGATGAGGGAAGTTTAGGTTGTTTTCTTTTGGAGTAGAGCAGATCAAAGGGAGAGAAAATGAGGTCTGCAGATGCTGGAGATCAGAGATGGAAATGTGTTGCTGGAGAAGCGCAGCAGGTCCTGAAGAAGGGCTAATGCCCGAAACGTCGATTCTCCTGATTCCTGAAGAAGGGCTAATGCCCGAAACGTCGATTCTCCTGTTCCCTAGATGCTGCCTGACCTGCTGCGCTTCTCCAGATCAAAGGGAGATCTAATTTCAATTTTTGATAAACAGAGCAGGGAGCAGCAGTTTTCTCGTCATCCACCACGAGTGATGCTTTAAAGTAGGTAAAAGAGGGGAAAAGAGGAGCCATCACTTTGGAAGGAGGATGGTTCTGCTCTGGAGTACACTGGTTGATAGGGTGGTGGAGGCAAATTCCACTGCAACCTTCAAAAAGTAATTTGAACTGAAATGGGGAAAGGCGTGGGGTGACACTACACCGAGGGCGGGTACAGCTCCCAGATCCCAGCCCACCCTACAGAACATTTAGGAATTAAAATGTTAGGCAGGGGTGTGCCAGGATAGTGCTGATGTGCGTTGTAGGCCATTGCTAAAATTAGCCCATCGCAAGCTTCGCAAATTGGTTCCCCCTCAAATTGGTTGTATTAATGTTACCCATGGAGAATATCTTTAAGAAATGTAAATGGCAGCGGTGATTACGTGCTGGCGTGGAATGAGCTGAATCTGTTTCTGTGCTTCCTGGATCCTTTTGCTTCAACCATCAATAATCCTTCCGCCTCAGAAAAAACCCTGGCAGCAATTCCACATGCCACCTCTCGGCTGCACAACCATCAAACCATATCGCCTTCAGTGAGGGCTGCATCACTTATACCAACAGGTAACAAAAAAAAACAAGCGAGGGCGTGATGCCCACTCTCCATCCTGATTAAAAGAGGGAGACGCAGAGAGGTCTATTCCACTCCCCGAAGATCCTGATGGGACCTCTCTGCTTGAGCTCTGGTCTCTGTTTACGAGCCATGGCATTTGCTTCCTGCACGCTTTCTGCCAGCCTGCCTACAGTGAGCATCGGCGTGCCTGCTGACCATGGGGCTCAAGTCCAGGGATGGTGATGGCTCGGGCGAAGGCAAGAAGCTGCGGGTGGGTTTCGCCCCCGAGCCCGAGCCCGGGGTGGTCGGACTCGGACTGAACTCCGGCGCAGACCGTGACGGGGCTCTGTTGCTGGAAGGACGGAGCAAAGAAGACAGCAAACCGGGACCGAAGGAAGGGCTGAGCCTCCTGACCAAGCCTCTGGGCTACAATCAACCGAACAGAAGGAAAGCCACCTACAGAAAACTGCAGAACTTTATTTATGATGCGCTGGAGAGACCCGGAGGATGGGCACTGGTCTATCACGCCTTCGTGTAAGTCCTGGTCGCATCCCCCTTTCATATTTGCTGCTTGGTTTTTATATCAACGTACAACAAGGTGTTTGCACTGATATTCCCCGTCCTGTTTTGAATTACCGTGTCTCGTTTGTTTAATGCTAAAATACTGACAATAAGGATATCTTCATATTACTGCTTAAGTCAGTCAAACACAAGCCGTGCTTTTCCTTTGTCGACGTTAACTTATTTATTCCACGTATTTTTAGTTGACTGCTTTTAATACTATCTGTTTCCACGCCCCGATGTCTCTTCCCCACCCCCCACGCGGTTATTGTTTTATTGTTGCAGGGTCCTGTACAATTTCAGGTAACGTAACAAAGGAAGAATGGGTTTTGTTGCTGCACTTGTTGTGCCTGAGTGCCAGGGAACCACACCTTACACCGGATTGAGGAAACTGGGGATGCTTGCAGAGTCGTGTAGATATTTGAGTGGCTGCACGCATTGTTATTGGTCAGCCGAACTCCTAATGCTGTGCGCCTCCCCGAGTTGTAGGCGGAATCCGTTGCATGAAGGTGTAACGCCGAGTTCAGGGATAGCAGTTAGACAGTGATGTGCAATGACTGACTTTACCAGTTCCGAATGTACTAAGTCTACAGTTACACGCAAACTATAGAATCATAGATCCATACTGCATAGAAACAGCTCCTTCGGCCTACCACATTTATACCAGCCAAGAAACACTAATCCTATTTACCTGCACTGGTCAATATTCTATTCCAAAGGTGGGAAAAATTTGTAGGCAAATTACATTTTCAAAATTAACTGATATTGTTTTGAATTTTTTTTTTGTTTTAAATATCTATATTTAGCTTTTACGAGAAAATGATTTATTTTCACTTGCCAATAAGAGTTGCTAATTGATGGTGTACAGTGATTGATGGGAACTTGTTCAATTTCTTACTTTTGTTCAAAATAAAGTTTACCCTCAATTTTTTCCAGTGGGAGAAATGCTCTTTCTTGTCATTCAGGTTCCCATTAGCTAGTGTTGCCTTGTACACTTTGTTAAATATATAGATGGACACAAGCGTAGATTCAAATGCAAATACAGACATAATATTAGTTTTCTCAATATAATATGAGAGAGTAATACATCAATGAGATTAAGGCAAGGGTGATTCACAATCCAGTAATGTCCTAAACTACAGACTAAAGCTCGACGGTTGTGTGTAGTTCATAGGACAAGATTCAGTTATATTATCAATGAACATACTCATGAATAATTCAAGATAAAATCTCTGTATAAAAATAATGCATTTTATATTGATCACATTTAAAGTTGTGTTCTCAACATTCCTCCATACATCTGCCATTGAAATTTATTACTCCTCATTTTAATTTAGTAATTGGATAAAAAAAAAGTGAAGATATGAAGAAGCATTGAATCTAAGGGAATGCATATTTTTCATGACTAGAGAGTAAATCAAACTATAAAGTGTTCTGTTTCCACCCTGCAATTCACAAGAGGTTACTCTAGTTAGCCCTTACCTTTTTTAACTGGAGTGTGACTTTGTGTAATGTTGAAGGAAAAATGCTACCTTGTTACCTGCATTTCATAAATTCTTTGCTTTCTCTTGGTCTTTGGACGGTATAAGAATAAATTTTTCTCATGGTTTTTGACTACAGCTAAAAAGCATGCACCCAGTTTCTTCGCACTCAAGTATAGATTGTAGTGAAAAATCAATACCTCAGGATATCAGGACCTTGTTTTGACTAAATATCACAATGTTTTGCTAACCTTTTTAATTGTCTGACCATATTGTCTTGGCAGTAGAACTGTCACATTCAATATTGCTAGTTAGAGTTTCTGTATGCTAATTCCACATGTTTTAATGAGAGTAAGATTGTATCCATCACATGTCTGTATAAGTAATCCAGATCTTCAGCTGTATCATTCTATTTCAGTGCTTTAAACATTTTATTCAAAAATTTGATAATCTTGCAATTGATTCTGGATCACTTACGTAAATTAAGTACCGCAGAGGTCTGAGCAAGAAAAATTTGAGTCTGACAAAAGATGTAGTTCTCTGTCTAATAGCTAATTTTATATCCAATCTTATATTTTACGTTGGATGCACATTTGATTTCCTTCATTAAATGTAGTCTGAAATACAAAAGCAACAAAACTATGCTAAGTCCACATGACACACAATTAAGTGTTCAGCTGGAATATTGTGTTCATTTTTGGGCACCACACTTAAGAAACAGCTTTTACAGATATAAACTTAACCAGAGTATTTAGTTCAATGTGCTTGCAAACAGAGAACTGACATGACAATAGAGTAATTTGTAATGCACTAACTGAAAGGATGGTGGAACCAGTTTCAGTAATGATTTTCCAAAAGAGTGTGGATAAATATTTTCGAAAGGAATAAAAAGGTAAGGTAATGGAGAAAGTGCTAAGAGTGAGACTAGTTGGATGGTTGTAGCAAAGAGGCAGTAGACAGAATAAACTGAGTGCTCTCCTGTGTTATAATTCTGATTCCAGATTTTAGCTCAGTTAATGCTTTTTGTCTGGAATTTTATCAAAACACTTTGGAATAAATTATATCAATGAAACCCATGTTTATTTTTAACATCTGAAGACAGCAGGAAGTTGAATTTTTTTATTATTTATGATTTGTTTTTGTTACAAACATCGTGTTTTTTAAGTTTCTTGTGTTGTTCGTTTACAGTGTTTCTCCTGTTAAGAATGATTTCCATTACTTTGATTTATGCAAAAGTTTGGCTTATAGATTTTTTAATTATCTGGAAATAATTGATCAATCTTAGTATATATTAAAACAGAAAACTAATGCTGAAACTCACTGTTCAATCACAAAGTCTTATTCCTGTTATGAATATAGCCTAAGGTTACTCAGGAATTTCACAGATGTGTGAGATAACTTCGGAAATTGGTATATGTTAGGCTGGCGGTTAAAACACTGGGTGCTTTCAATCTGCGTTTCACAGATTGTTATGTATCTCTAATAACTGTGCCATCTGGAATATGATATATGACTTGTGCTGACATAAGAGTTAAAAGGAGGAGTTGACCATATGACCATTAAAGCCTGCTGCGCCAGTTAATAAGATCATGGTTGATCCTTGATCTCAACTCCATGTTAGTATCTGTTTCCTTGATACACTTGGAGTCCAAAAATATATTGATTGCAACCTTGAATGTACTCATGACTCAGCATCCACAGCCTGCTGACACAAAAAGCTAATGTGGTATACAAAGAATTAAAAGCAAGTACATTTAATACCTGTGCTGTGTCATAAACACCGAGTCGTTCTCTTACAACATGCATCAGTGCTGTACAGGTTATTGTGGATTTCAAAAAGCGACAGTCACATCACTGGGACCAAAAGTTAGGGGAAATAGAAAAACAAATATTTAGGCAAATTTCTGAAAATCACTAAAAATAATGGATTGGTGATAGTAAGGAATTTCAACTGACCTAGTAAATGTGGATAGAATCAGTATAAAAGATATAGGTTAGCATTCTTCTATCAGTGAGAAATTTTGGAAATGGAGCTTCAGAACTTTGATAGGGTCAGATGAGATCATTGTTGTACATCTCATTCTTACAGGGGATGATGGCATCGTTGGCAAGGCCAGCATTGGTTGCCAATTCCTAATTGCCCTTGAAATCATTGGCTCTCTTGGCCATTTCAGAGGATTGCTGAAAACTAATTGTTATGGGCCTGAGTCACATGTAGGTCAGACAAGATTAGATTCCCTACATTGTACAAACAGGCACTTCAGCCCAACAAGTCCACACCTACCCTCCGAAGAGAAACCCACCCAGACCCATTTCCCTCTAACTAAAGCACCAAACACTTTGGGCAATTTAGAATGGCCAATTCACCTGACCTGCACTTCTTTGTGACTGTGAGAGGAAACTGGAGCACCCGGAGGAAGTCCACGCAAACACTGGGAGAATGTGCAAACTCCACACAGACAGCCACCCAAGGCTGGAATCGAATCTGGGTCCCTGGCGCTATGAGGCAGCAGTGCTAACCACTGAGCCACCGTGCCGCCCTATGGCAAATTTCCTTTCTTAAATTAACATTAGTAAACCAGATGGTTTTTATGACAATTGACAATGCTTAAATGGATGTTGTTAGATTAGCTGTGTATCCCACTTTTATTCAATTCAAATTTCACCATCGGCTTGGTGAAACTTTAACTTCTGTCCCCAGTAACATTACTACTTTGCCACCACATCCTCAATGGTTGAACAAAGGCTATCAAATACCAACATGTCCTGTGCTGTGATCTCTGCTGATGCCTTGCTTGCAGGGCTGGCATCTGCTCTGGAATTTCTGGAACAACATGCTTAGGAATTGTTAATTGAGGCCATTAAGAGGCTAACTATTGACCCTTAAAGGGTCTCATCCTGTGCCACCGGTATTAACTGGTAGAGCAAGTGTGTGGAGCATGACAAGCAAACCCTAGCATGTTTGCCAGCTCTAGAACTGTTGTCAGCACTGCCATCACTGGATCAGGTTCTGCTTCTGATGATTCTTCTGAACTCTTTTAAAATCTTTATGTGTGCTCCAAAGTTCAAACTCTATTTTTGATGATTCTGCATGATTTTCTAATATTGCTCATGATTGTAGTATCTGGTACATTCTGTTTGATTTGGGCTGCAATTTGTATATTTCTTTTCCCAATGGCTGAGCAGGTATAAAAGACGGACATCGTACAGACTGTTGTCAATCATTACCATAATTCATTTCAATCAGTGTTCCAGTCCTAAAGGAACAGAGACAGCAAAAAGACACAAATCTGGCTGTATTCCAAGGAACCTGAACTCATTCTACCGACATAATCTTTAGTAACACACTGACCTCCCTTAACTTGCTTTTTTTTTAAGAGCAGCATGGGGGAGTCATGCTGAAGTTGCTAATCATGAGGCCTTGTTGTTTCGTTACAATGGACTTTCCTGCCTACTCCCAATGACATTTAACTAATCAATCACTTAATTGCTGAGCCTTCATAGGAAATATTAAAGCTGGGATTCTGCCAATGTTGTTGGTTCTACTTTGAGCTATCCTTTTGCCGGCAGCAAAATGCTTTGCACCCACTACCTTGGCACTTAGGAGGCAGTGCATTATTTGAGATCCTTGGCTTGCAGCTACAGTAAAACTTACATATTCTTCAACCTGTGAAATCCATTATTACTACAACATTTCTGAACTTGACTGCAAGTGGTAAATACCAGCTTAACATATTTACAAGCAACAATTGCACTTTTGTTGAGATTGTTGTGACCTCTTGCTTTTCAGTTGTACCTGTGCACTTCCTCATGAGACTACTTAAAATGATCAAGAATGTTCTAAAGTTACTGTGATGTGAATTTGTTTTTTTAAAAATTATTTGTGCATTCCACTGTCCAATAGGCAATGCTATTTCTAAAAACTGACACTTGTCTTTTCCGTTATGATTGTCCATTGAAAGAAAATCAGTAAACCTTGGTTTTAGTGACTTTGTTTTCTATTGAGTAAATTATATTTGTAAGTAGTTGTATTTAAGCATATCTTTCTATAAATAGGTGCAAATGATTTGCCAAGAAATACATTCATCAAAGTGATCAAACCAACAACACAATTGCAGAGGCTGTGGAAAAACAAATTATTAAGATTTAAATAAAATAGAATTCATCAAGACACCATTTAAAATTATCATGAAATCATTTTGAAGTTACTGTGGTGTAAATTACTGGGTTTTTTTCTTATTTGTGCATCTGTGTCCAGTAGGAGATGCCGTGCCTTTAAAATCTCCTACCATGGCTCAAGGTAAATCTATCAACTATTTTGGTTCTCAGCCAGCAGACAATGACCTGGCTGTGGTACAGGAAGAAATTTAATGACCTTAGCAGCATTGTCAAAGCAACGCACCCCTTCATATATTTCTTACTCTGTACACAGCCATGAAATACTAAACCATGGCTTGAGCATGGCTGCCCTCAAAACTATGTTCCTCTTTATAGACAAACTTGCTGCTTCCTCTCAGCATGATGCATAGTATACTAAGCTGTCATTCCAATCAGTGTTACAAAGAAAAATATATCACTCTATTGTGAGAATGTTGTAATTTATAATATTTCCATGTCAATATCATTTGTTTAGATCTTACCATTCCCTGTTATTTTTCCTGTAGTTTCTAAGTTACCCTGAGCATGGTGGCCTTGAGAACTGTGGATTTTGCATTGCCTACAAAATATCAGTAATGCTTTGGTCTCGGATGCTAAGACCATGGACTCTCAATTGGGTATTACACACAGTAACAATGATGTGGAGGAGCTGGTGTTGGACTGGGATGGACAAAGTTAAAAAGCACACAACACCAGATTATAGTCCAACAGATTTATTTGGAAGAACTAGCTTTCGGGGTGGCAGTACCTGATGAAGGAGCAGCACTCCGAACGTTAGTGCTTCCAAATAAACCCGTTCGACTATAACCTGGTGTTGTATGATTTTAACACAGTAGTAAGAGTGAGGTGCCAAATACCTGATCTAACTAATAGCAGATGGGCTTGTACGACTCAGCAAAAATGCTGACGAGGTGAAGTGTTTGAATCTTCTGAAATAAGGTGTCTCAAAATAAAACTTCTGTCAATACTTCTGTGTTATCCTACCAAACGATTTCACTATATCTAGTGGTAACACTAAGCTGAGTGGCAGGCTTGTGACGTACAATAATGCTTTCACGACTGGAGTAATATTGTCATTTTATAAAATCAGCATGATCTTTGTGATTTGTATAGGAAATTGCAAGTCCAAAAATTGTTGTCAGGATTTTATTTAATATTTTATACTTCACATTAAACAGCAAGTTAGACTTTAATCTTTTTACAGCTTACAATTTTACTCTTCTTTCACAATTTTAGATCGAGAAGCAAGGAGATGGCTATTAGAATATGATATTGTTCATAGTAGCTAGTTATTTCGATCAAGTGATTTTGAAAATTAGGGATCAAATGAACACTTGAAAAATATTCAAGGACACATATATTATATACATATATTTAAAGAGGAAAACCATAGATGCTAACAAACTGAAATATGAACAGATACTAGGAAAACACAACAGGTTAGTCCACAAATAGAAAACAAAAGTTAAGCCAGTTATGGTAAGTATTGATATAGGCACAGTGAGTCACCTGATTTAATGAATATTGATATTAGAGATTTAGTTTTTGGTTTAAGATATACAGATCGATTAATGTAACATTGAGTTACTTTCAACCTGTAACTATTAAAAAGGGAACTTTGTTATCAAATGCCATGGCTTATTTACCTGTCATACATAGGAAACATGGTATATATGTAAGAACTGTGGCTTTATTCCTGTGACTATTATGAAGCTGGATATACATTTCCCAGCCAATCCTTTTATCATTTCTGAAATGCTTTTGACATCTGTTGTTATTAAAATTTAGTACAAGTAATGTGAGATATGTATGGTGAGTGTACCATGTTTAACATTGTGTTAACAATTACGAGGTTAATAAGGTGTGTATAGCTGAAAGGAGACATGTTTTGTCAAAACATTTTTAACCCTTGCACTCATCAAAACATTTGCAAGAATGCCAATGTAAAGGAGAATAACATTTTGAGCTGTGTGAGAAGAGAATGTCGTATGAACAGAGATGTGAGTTATGATTAGATAACATTTGTTAGATAATCCTGAGTGTGCTAAGAATTATGTTGACAGCTAATTTAAGATTGTCAATCAGGCTCATGGTGTGGTGTCATTTACATGTGCTAGGAACTGCATACATTAAGACAGAAAGATGTGTACACGTTTTACCTGTTTCAACTTAATAAAATAGGTGTCAGCCATTCTCCAGTTCATTCCTTTACATTCCAAGGCAACCTGCCTGCTCTGAATTTAAACTAAGCATTGCAGTTAACTGTCAGTCATCACTCAGTTCTGCATTCTCCATGGCAACATTTCTATTAATCAGAATCTACTTGTCAATCAATTAGCACACTCTTCACACAGTATAAACATGTTTTTCTTTGCTTGATTTTCTTGCAAATGTCCTGATGAGTACAAGATGAAAAGCTTTGACAAAGTATATCTCTTTTCAGTAATATTCAATTTTGGCACTACCAAAAGACAGTTGGTAAGGTTTTGTGACCATGTCTTTAATCTCACAATGGCAGTAGAATTCTATGATAATCTGGAAGTAAGAGTTGAATGATGACCATGAAGCCATTGCTGATTGTCAGGCTGCCAGGTTTGGTGATGTACCCTCTTCCACTGGTCATCTGGGAAGATGAGCCCTTCCTTTGAACCAACTTCTCCACCCAGGAGTTTAAGGTCCCTGTTTTAGAAGTGAGGCATCATCTTCCTCTTCTCTGACATGTTCAGATTCCATCCTTTATCAAAATGCCAGCGCTTGTCTGGGTATACACCAACCTTTCAAATATGGTGCGGGTGCCTGGGATTCTGATCTTTTGGCGGATATTTGGTGAGTGGCAAGTAATTCCACAAAAGGCGCGTAGTAAAATTATGACACCATAGTGATGGGGTAGGTAATTAATGAGGCACATGTGGAATGCTATGGCGAGAGATCCTGCTTGGTTTTTCAGTAAGAATCTCTCCAAGAGACGTAATGCAACTTCTACTTAGTCAAAAGAAGGTAAGATTTCAGCCCCCATGTTTAGATTAGATTACTTACAGTGTGGAAACAGGCCCTTCGGCCCAACAAGTCCACACCGAACCTCTGAAGAGCAACCCACCCCGACGCATTCCCCTACATTTACCCCGACACCTAACACTATGGGCAATTTAGCATGGCCAGTTCACCTAACCTGCACATGTTTGGACTGTGAGAGGAAAACAGAGCATCCAGAGGAAACCTCTGCAGACACGGGGCAGAATGTGCAAACTCCACACAGTTGCCTGAGGTGGGAATTGAACTCAGGTCTTTGGCGCTGTGAGGCAGCAGTGCTAACCACTGTGCTATCCATATTATTGGCTTCATTTCTTTCAACACCTAATATATACTTCTAAGTTACTATTCGATACGTTTTTCCAGAATGGAATTCTAAGTTGTTGTAGCCTTTCCTTTTATTGCTTTGTTCTGTGTGAGCTCTTTCCTTTAACTTTACTGTCCCTCTGAGTTGGCAACATCAGCAAATCTAATTGCTTTACATGTTCTGAATCCAAGTTATTTCTCCAAATTAGAAGTGGCAGTAGTGACAGCAGTAAGGCTTTAGGCACTCCCCCTGACATTTACCTGCTGCCTCATTCTGACATTACTGACCTCACAAGTACGTGGTGTTTTCTACCCTTCGCTCAGTTTCTTTGTATTTGTTGTCAGTGTTTATTTTGAATGCTCATACCTTTGAGTTTGATAATGAGCACTTCATATTGAATTTTAATTTAAAATGTGTTTTTCTGTGTAGGTGGATCTCAAGTTTGCACTTCATAATCAATTCCATAATTCTACCTGAATTAAAACTTGGGTCTCCTGTCACCTTTATTTTTTTTTTCACCTTTTTTAACAATGAGTACTGCACTAACTACTGTGCTTGTGGTACCTCCCCAATGTCTACTGACTCTTATAAAATGAATCAGTGCTTCAAAAGTCAGCTCAGTCGCTGTGCTGATTATTCTTTTGTTTTGCAGTTTTGATTTGTTTGTTAATCCAATTAAACTCACAGCTGCATTATTGAAATGTTTCATTCTTTAATTTGTTATGATCCTTTATGCTCAACAGTGCTAATTTTTGATATTCTCTTTGGTTCAGTGTCATTAGTTTCTTTCATAAGCAGACACTGAAAATGAGAGCAATCTAATCTAGTCCCATGGGATGCAGTTTAACTCCACATGTTGGTCTGTCAGCTTCTCATATCAATATACTCACAAAAATCACAGGATGCACATTTACTCAATGGATAAACATTAGCAAGGTCTTTTGCAGTATTCTAAAGTGCATAGCACAGTGTGGCTGACATATTTTATATCTACTGCAACTATTTCTATAAAAGTCAATATTTAGAATGAATGTGCCACATTCAGTTCATCTACATACAGTGCATGCTTCTGTGTCTTTTAAATACTGTGCTCATCTTAGTTTCTCCACATCTTTTATAGAATATGGCTTGTTTTCCTGCTCCTTACCAAACATGTGGGTCCTCCTCCCTACTGATGTCACTGTTTGGTAAAGCTGTCACATAGTCTTTGCTGTGTACTTATTTGAGATGCTGATTGACTTACCATCCCGAGAGGTTCAAAGTGATTTCATTGTCTTAATCACAGTGGTATACTCAAGCTACAATGACCATCCTCTACAGCCATCAGAATGGATGAGCGGGGGCATTGATTCACACGGACCTCAGTTTTACTCAGGGTTTAGGTGCTTTCCTTACTTAAGTGCTGCCTTGTTATTACACATTGCCTTCCTATAAGTAATTTGCAAAAGAAACAAATGCATGTGAGAAAAATCTTTTTTATGAAGTTACTGTCTGGAATGCACAATGTGGAAATATGATGGATGCAGGCTCAGTCAAGGCATTCAAGAGGGCATCAAAAGATTGTTCCTATTCAAATAATGTGCGGGTTTTTGGAGACAAGGCAAGACAAAGTGATAATGCCTATTTGGAGAGCCAGAGCAGATACAATGGGCCGAATAGCTTTTTAAAATTAATTGGTGGGTTGCGCACACTGGTGGTTGAGCCAGCATTTATTGCCCATCAATTAAGAATCAACCACATTGTTGTGAGTCTGAAAATACATGTAGGCCAGACCAAGTAAAGATGAGAGATTTCCTTCCCTATGGGACATAAGTGAATCAGATGGGATTTTACAGCAATCAACAGTGGTACATGCTGGTATTAAGTTAGCTTTTTATTCCAGATCTTCATTAATTTAACCATCTGCCGCAATGGGATTTAAACTAAAGATTAGCATAGGGCTCTGGATCACTAGTCCAGTGACATTACCACTACACTGCCATCAGTACCTCTTCTAAGCCACCACCTCCTCCCTGTATAAGATAATAAACTGTGACAATGGTATCCACATTTCAAGAATACTTAATTGGCTGTGAAGCATTTTGTGATGTCCTGAGGCTATAAAATCCTTTATTATAAATGCAAATCTATCTTTGATGAAGCTCTGATGAAGAGTCATCTAGACTTAAAATGTTAGCTTCCTCTCTCTCCCTGGATATTGTCTGACTGACCCGCTGTGATCTCCAACATTTGTTGTTTTCAGAACAAATTCCAGCATCTGCAGTAATTTGTTCCTACAGATCCATCTTGTATGTCTGCAGCCATTTGGAAGAAACCTATTAGACTACACATCAAAAATACTTAGTGTATTGAAGGGAAAATAGTGAATATACTTACAAACACTGTAACTCTCACTTCACAGTAAGTGAGTCAGCAGTCCTCCTTTGATAAATGTACTTCCAAATAGCCAAAATTCAGGACAGGTTGAGTGTCCATTTAGGATGGGCAGAATCTTAATTGAAAATATTAAATTGTTTTAAGACAAAATGTAAATAAATACATTCCAAAGTAATAGGATTCATGCATGCCTGTGGCTTATGAGAAAGATTTGTGATATGTGATTATCAATTGGGAATTTAAATTTTAAAGTAGAGTGAAATAGATTTTTTAGTTCTGAGAAAGTGGCTTTTTTAAGCATCAGAAAGTAATTTCTTGAAAATATAAATTTGAAGAAAACATGTGATTTAAGCTAAATGATTAGATAGACTGCTTGGGGAATCAATTGATGAAACGCTTTCAAAGATTTATGACATATGGAAAGACAGACCAGGGGCCTCAATCCAGTTGCTGTTGAAAAGAAGTTTCATATGAATCGAAGGCCAGTTTAGTTTCAGAGCTAGATGAAGTCTTAAAACAGTTTTTGCTGTTTAAGTAGACAGGACTTCCAAATTCAGTTTAGAAATTTGTGGGCGGCACGGTAGCACAGTGGTTAGCACTGCTGCCTCACAGCTCCAGAGACCCGGGTTCAATTCCCGTCTCAGGCGACTGACTGTGTGGAGTTTGCACATTCTCCCCGTGTCTGCGTGGGTTTCCTCCGGGTGCTCCGGTTTCCTCCCACAGTCCAAAGAAGTGCAGGTCAGGTGAATTGGCCATGCTAAATTGCCCGTAGTGTTAGGTAAGGGCAAATGTAGGGGTATGGGTGGGTTGCGCTTCGGCGGGTCGGTGTGGACTTGTTGGGCCGAAGGGCCTGTTTCCACACTGTAATGTAATGTAATGTAAATATCAGTGAAGTATAGCTAGGAGGAGAGACAGTAACAGACAATATTAGATCTGGTGACTGTATACAAAGTTGCCAAAGGAAATGTTCAGTTAAGTAAGAAATTAAAGATTTAAGATGGGAGGGATAACTCACCGGAGTTGAATGTCATTCAGGGAAATTTCTTGGAAAGGTGTTGATATTTTTCTTTTATGTTAATATCTTTACAACTGGTCATGTATTTAACTTTCTTTTTCCCTTTTTGTATAATAAACTTGTGTTGTTTCATTTAAAAAATATTGGCAGCCTGTATGAGTATGAATAATGCAAGCAAACTGCAATCATAAGTTCTATGGAGCCAGTTTCACTCTGGAGTATGACATGTCAAGTATCCACATCAGCAGGGATTGTAACAGAAGTCTGAAAGTGTGCATTCAAGAATATATCCCAAATTAGGCACTGAAGTTTGTTGCTATATTTTCTGAATTTCCACTGCATCTAACAAAGCTTTGTGCCACTGTTGCAATTTTTAGAAAATGGTGTCTTGTATATGTAATTGCCAACTAATTATAAATAATGTATTAAGTTTCTTCTGTCTCATTGTGTAATGTGTATGACTCAGTAACAGCTCTAGCATCTTCTGTGTCTATCACAGTATGCGCCTTAAAGAAATATTTCAAAATGCCAGTTTCTGTAGATACATATCTTGTGATTTTTAATCTAATAATTGACCTTTGTAAAAGTAAACAGTGTGTTTCTTACATGTTTTACACAGTTCTGAGAAAGGGTTACTCAACTGAAAATATTAACTGTGATTCCTCTCCACAGATGCTGCCAGATCTGCTGAGCTTTTCCAGCAACTTCTGGTTTTGTTTGTGTTTTATGTGTGCTGGCAAAACTTGAATACTCATGTGGTCTTGAAATTTATGATCAGCAAGACAGAGAAACAGCACTACTCATCAACACCACATGAAGTGTCATTCACTCTCCTTTGCAGAAAGCCAGCTGACTGCTTATTAGTCCAATTTATTTGTACTTTATCTAAAGAAATTGGGGACAAGGAGCAAATGTGAGCCTAATCAGCGATGCTCACATTCCGTGATTGATTAAAGAAGAATCATGAAAGTTAGTGGTACAGTATAGGCTGGCTGAAGCTAGATTCAGAATCACAGAACCATAGAAGTATTATGGTGCGGAAATAGGCCATTAAGTCAATTGTGCCTGCTCTGACTCATTAAATGAGCATCATTACCTGGTGTCAATTTCCTGCTTTTTCCACATTCCCTGGCACATTATTTCGATCCAAGTAATCATCCCTTACGATCCAGAATGCCTCAATTGAAACTGCCGGCACCAAGTTTCCAGCTGTGTATTACCTACCCTATCTACTTGCTGTTGTACTTTTTTTT
This sequence comes from Chiloscyllium plagiosum, assembly GCF_004010195.1. NCBI lineage: Eukaryota > Metazoa > Chordata > Chondrichthyes > Orectolobiformes > Hemiscylliidae > Chiloscyllium > Chiloscyllium plagiosum. Next base: position 57,631,692 of record NC_057713.1, on the reverse strand, counting down.
GACTTACTCACAGTTACATTGCTTTTTTAAACATTTTTGACATTTTGTTTTATTAATAATATAAATGAGTGTAGTTCCTTACAAAATGATATGTTTGATCCACAATTCAGAGCATCCATATCTGTCTCACCAGTACATATCTGTGTATTATCTCGTGTTTGATAATCCCTTCATGTGCCCTGATGTACATACTAAATCTTTCAATATGCAATATATTTCAGAGCCAGCTTTCCATATGTTTCTCATCTCTAAGTAAGAGTTCTAGTATGCATGATGTTTGTCCCAGTTTCAGTTCCTCCATTTCTGTGTGAATCTCATTAGCCATTGTATGTGTATGTTTACTAATAGAAGACAGCCAGCAGTGGTGGAAGTGTGTTTTTCTGACTGGAGATCTATAACCAGTGGTGTTCCATAGGCGTTAATGCTGGGAACCCTGTTGTTTGTAACATATATAAATGATTTGGAGGAGACTGTAGGTGACCTGATGAGTAAGTTTGCAAATGATTCAAAGATTGGGGGAACTGTGGATAATGAGGAGGATTGCCAGAGGATATAGCAGTGCATAGATAGGCTTGAGACTTGGTGAAGGAATGGCAGGTGGAGTTCAATCTGAACAAATGTGAGGTGATGCATTTTGGAAACTCTATTGCAGGAAGGAAATATACAGTAATTGGCAGACCACATAGTAGCATCAACATACAGAGGGAACGCGGTGTATATGTCCACAGTTATCTGAAAGTGGCAACTCAAAATGGATAAGGTGGTCAAGAAGGCATGCAGCATGCTTGTGTTCATTGGTTGGAGCACACAAGTATAAATATTGGCAAGTCATGCTGGAGCCGGAGAGAATTTTAGTTGGCTACATTTAGAATATTGTTCATAGTTTTGATTGCCAAATTATTAGAAGGACATGGAGACTTTATAGAGGGTATGGAAACAGTTTATCAGGATATTGCCTGGTTTGAAGGGTATTAGCTCTGAGGAGAGATTGGACAAACTTGGTTTGTTTTAATTTGAATGTTGAAGGACAAGGGGCGACCTAATAGAAATGTATAAAATTATAAAGAGACCTTGAAAGGAAGGACCTCATTGCCTTTTTCTCAAGGCAGAAATGTCAGTTACTAGGGGACATAGATTTGAGGTAAAAGTGGGTAAATTTAAAGGAGTTATGATGTACATTTTTTTTATTTTTTTTCTACTCAGAAGTGTTATCACACACAACTGAGTGACCTTCCAATCCCAAAATCACTGATTTGTTTGTACTCTACTAACCACCATCAGTAATCACCCATGCAGCCAATTAAATATTTTCATGCAAAGCTCATTAAGGGTAGCATGGTGACTCAGTGGTTAGCACTGCTGCCTCACAGCACCAGGGACCCGGGTTCAATTCCAGCCTCAGGCGACTGTCTGTGTGGAGTTTGCACAATCTCCCAGTGCCTGCATGGGTTTCCTTCGGTTGCCTCCCACAGCCCAAAGATGTGCAGGTTAGGTGGGTTGGCAATGGGAAATGCAGAGTTATAGGGATTGATAGAGCTGGGGAGTGGGGTGGAATGTTGTTTGTGGCGGGTGATGTGGACTTGACAGGCTGAATTGCCTGCTTCACACCATAGGGATTCTATGAAAGGAAATGCAAACCATGAAAGGGGAGTAGGGAGAAGGTGAAAGGGTTAAATCAAAACGGAGTTGGAAGGCGAAATAAAGCACTGTATCCCCCGGGGTGCACACCTCTCTCTAAAGGCATCAAGAGCATTGGAGGACTCTGCGTGCTCCTTCTCCAGTGACCCCTGTAGAGGCACAACTGTAGAGGCAGGTAGAAGGTGGTAACTACCTGGAATGAGCTGCCAGAGTGGGTGGTGGGGATGGATACAATAGCAGTGTCTAAGAGACATCTTGGGCAGGCAATAGAGGAATATGGACAGGGTAGAGGAAACAGGTTCTTAGTTTAGAAAGGCAATGCAGTCTTGGTCGGCCGAAGGGCCAGTTCCAGTGCTATACTGTTCTTTGCTCTTTGTTCTAAACTCTGAAGTTTTAATTTTTTTGTGTCCTTGTATATCCTTTGTGTCTTAAATAAATTATGCCTCAGGAAATTATTTGGTTTAATGTAATAATGGTATTTTTCTCATGTGGTTGTCCTCTCGTAAAGTTAAGTTAATCATACAATTATGTATTTGTGTAACTTAGATTTGAGCTTCAGTTATCACTTACAGCTGTCAGAAAGTCACTGTATAAAGTGGTTATAGGTTTTAAGAAATGTATTGGAATATTATAGGAATGGTTTTTTCTCTCTATCACTCTCTGTCTCTGTCTGTCTGTCTGTCTCTCTCTCTTTCTCTTGCTTATAAAGCAAGAGAATGGCAGCATTCTGAGCGAATGAACACAAGATAATGAAGGCTGTTAACACAGCCAAGAACATAGCTCTAGCACAAGCACTGAAACAAAACATTATGAATTCTGACTGAAGCTTGGAAGTGATCTCATAACCTCTACTGATTCAACTGTCTGAAGGTTAACCAGGATATCTTAGTAAGCGATGAGTCACAAGATGACTTCACAGGTATCTGACAGATATAGGTGTCAGTTGAGTGTCAGTTGTTTGATAATGGATAATTGAATAAACAATTGCAACAACCCCCCCAGAAATAAGGTAAGTAAACCAGTTCTTGAGAGGGAAACATCAACTTTGGACAGAAGACAGCTTCTTTAAGTGGGCCATTGATGACTCTGAACTAATTGCTTGGTTAGCTCAAGAAGACTTTAAACAGAGGAGAGCTTTACAAAGTGATCCACACTGACATCAGTTTTTTCTTGCCAAAGAAGACTGAAGAAAACAAAAAGAAAGTGTCACATCCAACCAAGGAGGTCAGATCAAACAACACTATCGAATCTGCAAAGTCCTCCTTATTAACATCTGGGGACCAGTGCCAAAATTGGGAGAGCTGCCTCACAGACTAGTTAAGTAAAACCTGACATAGTCATACTTATGGGATCATAGCTGACAGGAAATCTCCAAGACACCGCCATCACTATCCCTGGATGTGTCCTGTCCTACTGGCAGGACAGACCCGCAGAGATGCGGCACACTGGTATACAGTCAGCAGCAAGTGGCTCTGGGACTCCTCATCATTGACTCTGGATCCCATGAAGTTTCATAGCTTCAGGTTAAACATGGGCAAGGAAACCTTCATGTACATCGTCTCCTGGATGATGGATTAGTATTCCTCCATGTCAACCAACGCTTAGAAGAAGTACTGAGGTTGGCAAATGTGCAAAATTTATTCTGGATGGGGCATTTCAATGTCCACCACAAGACTGGTTCAGTAACAGCACTGTTGATTAAGCTGGTCAGGTCTTAAAGGACATAGACGAGGTCCGTGGCAGATGGTGAGGGAACCAACAAGAGGGAAAACATACTTGACCTCATCCTTACCAATCTGCTGGCTATAGATCCATCTGTCCATGACAGAATTGGTAAAAATAACTAGCGCACAGCTCTTGTGCAGACAAAGCCCCGCCTTCACATTGAGGTTACCCTCTATCGTGTTGTGTGGCACTATCACTGTGCTAAATGGGACAGATCTAGAAACTCAAGACTGGGCATCCATGAGGTGCTATGGGCCATCAGCAGCAACAGAATTGTAGTCTAAAACAATCTGCAACAATCTCATGGCCTGACGTATTCCCAATTCAGCCATTACTATCAAGCCAGAGGATCAAACCTGGTTCAATGAAGAATGCAGAAAGGCATTCTGGGAGCAGCACCAAGCATTCTCGATAATGAACTGTCAATCTGGTGAAGCTACCAAACAGGCCTACTTACATGCATGAGTCCCTTTAGATAGTACCCTAAACCCAACTATCTTTAGCTGCTTCAGCAATGATCTTCCCTTCATCCTAGAGCCTGAAATGGGATGTTTGTTGATGATTGCTCAATGTTCAGCATATTCACTACTCCTCAGATACGGAAGTAGTCCATGTTCAAATGCAGCGAAGTCTAGATAATATCCAAGCTTGAGGTGAAAAGTGGCAAGTAACATCCACATCACACAAATGCCAGACATTGACCATCTCCAATAAGAGAGAATATAACAACTGGCCCTTGACATTCAATGGTGTTACAATCACTAAATCCCCCCTTATCAACATCCTAGAGGGGTTACCATTGACCAGACACGCAACTGAACTTGCCACCTAAATACAGTGGCTGCAAGAGTAGGTCCAAGCTAGGAATACTGTAGTGAATAACCCACTTCCTATCTCCCCAAAGCCAGTCCACCATCTACAATGCACAGGTCAGGAGTGCCTGGATGGATGCAGCTCCAACAATGTTCAAGAAGCTTGATACCATTCAGGATAAAGTAACCCACTTGATTGGCACCACATTCACAAGTTTCCACTCCCTCTACCACTGACATTCAGTAGCAGCAGTGTATAATATCCACAAGGTGCACCACAGATATTCACTAAAGATTCTCAGACAGCACCTTTCAAACCCACAGCCGGTTCCAACTAGAAGGATAAGGGCAGCAGATACATGGGAACACCACCATCTGCGAGTACCCTTCCAAGCTACTCACCATCCTGACTTGGAAATATCTTGCCATTCCTTCACTGTTGCCAGGTCAAAATCCTGGAATTCCCTCCCTAATGATATTGTGGGTCAACCCACAGCACATACACTGCAGTGGTTCAAAAAGGCTGTTCACCACCACCTTCTCAAGGGTAAGTATGGATGGGCAATAAATGCTGCCCTAACCAGTGATGCCCATGTCCCACAAGTGAATAATAAAAGAAGTCAATCCAATTGTTTATCCAATCTGGACCTGTAAATCATTTGAAGGAGAATACCAGTAGCCACCATAGAGATAGATTAGCAACCATATTTTCTTCATTCGTTTATCCAATCCAGCACCTTTCTTTCCTGTTAGGTGTAATATGTTTTTCTGCCTATTTTGATTATGTATCCTACCTAAACTGCTGCTATTTAATAAATTACCTTAAGGTTAATTATGAATTCTCAACCACCTACTTTGAGCTAACTGTGACTCTCAAACTGTAATTTTACAATGTACTGTGTAGATTTCAATGTAACCAATTGTATATATATATATTATTCCAGTGGCTATTCTTTTGGTACTTTGCATTAGCATTTGTCATTTTACATTCAGTTTTTCTACCCTGAACCTCACTCTGGAAACACCAGCTCTTTGACACTTAACTACTGGGTAGTCCTCACACCTAACCCTGGTCCTCATAAATCCCTTCTATTTATCTTTCAGAGCATGACCTTCAAGGTCCTATTGCTTGTATATACCCATCATAGCCTTATTTAATTCTATCTGTACATTCTTATCTGTTCCAGTTTCTAATTGCACATTCTTCATCAAGGCCAGAACTGTTATGCTTCTATATCATGGGATTCTATTCCTCATTCCTTCATTTTGCAACCTTAACATTCAATGCTTCGTGTCTGTTTCTTTCGAAGGACATTTTGCATGTTAAAGGTGATCAGTAAACTTCAAGTTGTTATAGTTGGTACAGTTGATACTTTAATTGTAGTTTTTTTTATTTCTCAGTGTCAACTTCTGTCTGTTCTGTGAATATATTGCTGGATCATTATCTGCTATTGTAGGGATATTGAATAGATGTGTAGACCTGGTACTTCTGGTTGCTCCATTTAATGCCTCAACATGGGCAAATCATGGTTATTAGTTGGCACAGCGTAAGGTATTTTTATTTGTTACACAGTTTTTGGAGATTGAATTAGATTAAATGGTTAAAACAATGGGTGCAGCAGTCCTATGGGATATCCTGTAACTGTTTTTAATTCAACATCCACACATTGGGCAAACTTTTCCCCTTGCTGAAGTGGTGAGAATAGTGGTGAGAGTGCTGACTTCATCGGGAGAGAATCCAACAATTAGATTGTCACTGTCTGGATAAACTTCCACACCTAAGTCACCCCTCCTTAAATGCTGAGCTGACTTCCTCACTATAACCTGGTGAGAAGCCTATCTGCATGTATTTGCATCCCATTGATTGCAGAGCTCATCAAAATTAGTTTCTACTTCCTAATTAACTTCTGGTCAAGCAAGATACTCAATGCTTCAGAAACTAAACTGCAAAAGCCAATCATGTATCTGTTGACTTTGGATGAGTTCAGATGAGGACTGTTGTTTCTGGAGAAAGCTTCTCAATGTTCCTTGTATTCACTTTTGCTGTAACTTCAACAACTGCAGTAGGCATCTCCATTGGATTCAAAAGCAGTTTGTATTTGTGACCTGTCACAGAACTCAATGGAGATCAGCAATACAGCAGCTTTGTTTTACAGGTGACAGCTTAACACATAGGTCCAGACAACAGATTTTGTCTGATAGACCACATTAACACATAAGGCTAGCAAGCAGCTTGTGTCAGAGAGGGTTGCTATGGTGCAGAAAGTAAAGCAGAAGCATGTGACTGTGCAGCATCAATGTTGGGGGTGTATGGTGCTGCATCACAGAGATAGTGCATGCGCCTGCAGCATGTGTGGCAAACATTTTCCACATGCATGAAGACCACACATGTGAAGAGGGAAGGCAAGGCATGCTTCATGGGAAAGACTGGACATTTCTCGTCCAGCGAATTGATCATGGTCAGTCACACATTTGGTCTGTTTCAACTCTGGGGATCGGTGGTCTTTCAGTCTCGCAACTGGCCCATGATTAGTCCTAAATCATTCAAAATCAGTCTGGGCCTTTCTAGTCAGTCAGTCAGTCGAGAACCTCTTGAAAGATCAGTCCCGGAATGGGCTGTGGTTAGTCAGAGATGCCGAGAAAATGTTGAGGGTTGGGCTGTGGTAAGCCAAGGGTTCATTAGTGCATTAACTGGATGGTTACTGGGTCTGACCATGGCCTTGTCAAGTCTGTGGGCAGCTCATATTTAGGAAATGGCCTGTGTAAAGTCGCTAACTTTTTTCTTTATTTTTGGATTGTAGACCAAAATGGGAAAGCACTACTGCCTTAAACTTATGGAACTGTGGAAGGTGATGTTGTAGTTTTGAAACCAGCTACTGGAATTCATTGTGAGCTATATTTAAACTGTTCCCTTTTTAAAACAATGGTGAAGGATTGTTAGACTGTGGGTGTGTTTAGGGCAGTGAGAGACCCTGTTGATTGGTTTTGCAGTCAGAATCTTTTGTGTGGGCCAGGAGTGCTCAGCATAACAACATCTTACTGATTGGCCCAGTAGCCAATCTGTTTAGTTTGTGAACAATACACAGAAATTAGTGTGACAACTACCCCATGACTGCAATAAAGAACTGAACTAATTTGAAGAAAAGATTGAAGAGCCGAAGGACTCAGAGGAAGCAAAGGACATCTCAGTAAGTCCTGTGAACTAATGCTGTTTAACTATCTTACTATAATATGTTTTCCTCCATCTAATTTTTAATAAAATCTATGTTTGTCTACATGTATGTTTGCAGATTTAAGAGGGGATAAAGTTATCAGTTGATAATTCATATTGTTTACATGGTTAGAACTGGTTTATTTCTCATGAATAGTAGTTTCTTGTTAAGCACAAAAACCTGCTTAGTGTGTTCTGTTAACCCAAGTTTATCAGACTGGAAAATAAGCCTTCCATGTCAATGAAGCAGCACCCAAAGTGGAAAGAGTAAGGAACATCTTTTCAAATGGGGATGGCGTCCTTGGCTGAAATGTGAGGCCACTGAAAAAGCGACTGCACTAATCAGGAGTCAAGTGATTAACCATCTGCCTTTAGCTTCCCATAAAACAGCATGTCAACAGATCTCCTGCCATCATCAGGAATCTTGTGACCACAATGTCCAGGTTCAAGTTCCACCCATCCTAGAGGTGTGTTGCATACCTCTGACCCACCAACGGTACATTTCTGCACTTCAGTGCTGCACCTTGGAGCACAACAGCAACTATCAATGTAGTGGTGCAGTAATGGTGCAATTCTGCTCAGGATCCCATACCCAGTTAATGGACTGGAACAGGCTGCATCTCTGGACTGTTTGTTTGCTCTATTGGGTACTCACTCACTTTAAACATACCTGGATGTTCACATCGTCCATACTTTGTCTTGCCTTGCCTCTTTACACCTTGCCCCTTGGCTCCTTCAGCCTACTCTATCATTTATAACATCGTGTCTGATCTGACTGTAACCTCAAATCCACTTCCCAACTATTCCTGATAACCTTCCGCCCCTTTGCTGAACAAGAATGTATCTATCTCCGCCTAATAAACATTCAACTTTACTGCCTGTTTTCAGGAAGACACTTCCAAAGTGTCAAAATCCTTTGAGAAAATATTTTGCCTCATTTCTGTTCCTTTTTAGAACAGTAATTCCTTGTTTTATAATCTCCTACAAGCAAAAGCATTTCCTCCACATCTACCCTGTTGAGACCACTCATATGTTCATCAAGTTTCTTTTTACTCTTCTAAACTTCAGTACATATAGGTATGGTCTACCCAGCCTTCCTTACAAGGCAAGACATCCCGTCCAAGTACTGGCCGAGTAAACCTCTGAATTGCATCCAACACATTTACATTTATCCTTAAATAAGGTGACCAATGCTATGCTTAGTATTCTGGCTGTGGTCTCACCAACGCATATTATATCTGAAGCACAACCTCCTTACTTTTGGATTCAAGTCACCTCATAAAAAATTAATATTCCATCAGCTTTTCTAAATACTTACTGTAACCTGCATGACTTGTCTTTTGCAATTCATATATTAGGACGCACAGATTCCTCTACAATCATTCACCATTCAGATAGTATATCTTTTGGGGATTCTTCCTGCCAAGATGGATAATCTCCCATTTGCTCACGTTCTGCTCCATTTTCCAGATCTTTCCCCACTCACTTAATCCATCTATATCTTTTTGTAGTCTTCTTTGTCCTCTTTACAACTTATTTACCAACCTGCTTTGTGTCATCAGTAAATGTGACAACCATGCATTTGGTCCCTTCAACCAAATTGTAAAGAGTTGAGGTCCCAACTCTGATCCCTGTTGCACATCACTCATTCCATCTTGCCACATCAAGAAAGACCACTTCATGCCTACTCATAACTTCCTGCATTCAATAACGCTCGAGTCTTGTTGATATGCTATCCTTTACAACAAGACCTTTTATATTCCATAATTACCTTTTAATGTGGCACTTGATCAAAATCCTTCTGAAAATCAAAGCACAACACATATACTGGTTTTCCTTACATTATAGAGTCAGAGAGTCGTGGAGATGTACAGCATAGAAATAGACCCTTTGGTCCAACTCGTCCATGCAACCAGATATTCCAACCTAATCTACTCCCACTTCCCAGCACCGGCCCAGATCCCTCCAAACCCTTCCTATTCATATACCCATCCCGATGCCTTTTAAATATTGTAATTGTACCAGCCTCCACCACTTCCTCTGGCAGCTCATTCGATACACATACCACCCTTTATGTAAAAAAGTTGCCCCTTAGGTCTCTTTTATATCTTTCCTCTCTCACTCTAAACCTATGCCCTCTAATTCTGAACTCACCCACCCCAGGGAAAAGACTTTGTCTATTCAGGCAGAAGCGGGTACTGCAGATGCTGGAGATTAGAGTCAAGATTAGAATGGTGCTGGAGAAGCATAGCAGGTCAGGCAGCATCTGGGGAGCAGGAAAAATCGATGTTTCGGGCGAAAGCCCTTCATCAGGAATGAGCCGGATTCTTCGGATGCTGCCTAACCTGCTGTGCTTTTCCAGCACCATTCTAATCTTGACTGTTTGTCATGCTCCTCATGATTTTATAAACCTCTATAAGGTCACCCCTCAGCCTCCGACGGTCCAGGGAAAACAGCCTATTCAACCTCTCCCTATAGCTCAAATCCTCCAACCCTGGCAACATGTTTCTAAATCTTTTCTGAACCCTTTCAAGTTTCACAACATCTTTCCGATAGGAAGGAGACCAGAATTGCACGCAATATTCCAACAGTGGCCTAACCAATGTCCCGTACAGCTCATCATGACCTCCCAAATCCTGTACTCAATACTCTGACCAATAAAGGAAAGCATACCAAACGCCGCCTCCACTATCCTATCTATCTGTGACTCCACTTTCAAGAAGCTAAGAGCCTGCACTCCAAGGTCTCTTTGTTCAGCAATACTCCCTAGGACCTTACCATTAAGTGTATAAGTCCTGCTCTGATTTACTTTCTCAAAATGCAGCACCTCACATTTATCTGAATTAAACTCCACCTGCCACTTCTCAGCCCCATTGGTCCGAATAATTAAGTTGCAAAAACTTTCCTCCTCAAAGGGCCCCAATGGTTGGTCACACATGATTTCCCTTTCAAAAAACTATTCTGATTCTGCCTGATTTCATTGAACTTGCCCAAGTGCCTTGCTGTAGTTTCTTTAATAATACCTTTTAACATTTTCTTGATGATACATGTTCCATTAATTGGCCTTTAGTTTCCAGATTTTTGAATAAAAGAGTTATATTTGCTATTTTCCAACCTAACAGGGCAATCCCCAAATCTAGGGAGTTTGGGAAAATTCAAACCAAAGCATCAATCATCTCACTTGCCATTTCTTTTAAGACCCAGGATGAAATTGATCAGAATCCAGGCAATTTGCAGATCCAACATTTACTCAGTACCATCTCTCTGGAGATTAGAACCTTCCGGAGCTCCTCCCTTCCTTTCATTTCCTGACTTCTTGGATATTGTATTGGATATTGGAGACTGATGTTAATACTGCTCAATTCACCCGCCATCTTTTGTTTTCCATTATTAATTCCAGAAACTTACTTTTTATAAGCCCAGTGCTTACTTTGATGACTATTTTCTTTGTAAACATTTATGAAAACTCTTCTGACCTAGTTTTCTTTCAAGTTTGCTTTCTCTCATCCTTATTACTCTTTTCACAATTCTTATTTTTTTTCTATTCTGTCCAATCTTCTGACCTTTTCACCCTTTGCTTCTTCTTTAAGTTTGAAACTATCTTTAAGATTCTCTCAAAGAGTAGTGAATCTGTGAAACTCTTTACTTCAAAGGGCTGTAGAGTCTGAGCCACTAAGTATATTCAAAGCTAAGGTAGACAGATTTTTAATCAGTAAGGGAATCAGGGGTCATAGGGAACAGGCTGGCAAGTGTAGCTAAGGATTATCAGATTATCAGTCCTAGTGACCATGGGCCATCACAATGAGAAGATGAGATTTTGAGTCATGTTCTACTGACTGTTGTTGCCTTGGGACCTTAGAAGATGCCAATCAGTTCACAATGTACTCTCACTTCATGAGATCAGATGAGTATTGGAAAGTTAGAGATATTTTTTTAAAATCAACCTGTTTGCACTTTCTTTAGCACTCCCCAATCATGGACCTTCTGGCAAAGAAGTAAGAACACAATAACTGCACCACAAGATTCTTTAGAGTGTCATAAAGTAAAAACCTTGTTCAGATATATTCAGGGTAGTGGACTTGAAACTTGGATTTTCTGGCCAAGAGGTAGGGACATGACCACTGCACCATCTAAAAAATGATTATTGATTAACCTTTTCAGACTTTGTATCCAGCATGTGCCAGTTTCTATGTCAATGGACACGGGGTGCATGTGGCTTGTGCCAGGTGTACCCAGCGGTGAACTGGAACTCACCAGGTTCCAACTCTGATTTCCATGTTGGGAATTCTCAGTGTTTAGTTTGCTCAAAATTGGTGGTAAGATAAGAAGCTGCAAATTATGAGTTGAGATGTGGAGTTAATAAGGTAGCTATGAATTCCTGGTAATAGGCAACTCACCGCTGCCGAGTGAGGATCTCCCCTTCCATCTTGGTCTTCATCAAATGGTGTAGTGCATTATTCCGAACATTGGGATAGGCCTCAGTAGACTTCTAGGGCAATTCTGCTACATTTCTCAGCATAGACCATTCGGGTGTCTATAAGATTTGACTCAAAATGGGATATGGTACATTCGGTTTATTAGTGAACTACTTAATTTTCACTGATTTGCTCATTGATTGTGGTATTTTAAAATTCTTGAAGCTCTGTGTCACTGTGAACCGTACTGTATTCAAATTATTTTATTCATTACTTTTTTTGAGACAAAAAACATACTTGCTGAATAGTGAAAGGACATGACCAAAGCTCATTATAGAACTGAATTCTTGCAGTAATCTCAAAACAAACCAAGTCACTTCACCCACTCCAAATTTACAGGGAAATTTTTGCTACTGTTTAAATGAGTCAGAAACATGTCAATTCCAGCTTCCCATCTCTCCCTCCAGCCCACCTCCAAAATAAAAAAAACTGCCACTGTTATATTCATGATTTGGATGAAGAACATGAATGTACTGTTGCCAGATTTACAGACAGCATAAACATAAGTGGAAAGGCAGGTTGTGAGGTGGATATAAATAGCTTACAGAGAGATATTGATAGGGTAAGTAAGTAGGCAAAAGATTGGCATGTGAAGTATAAGGGAAAATATGAAGTTGTTCATTTTGGAAGGGTAAACAACAGAGCAGTGTATTATTGAAGTGGAGAAAAACTGCAGAAAAGCTGCAACGCAAAAGGACTTGAGGCTACTTATACATAAAGCAGAGAAAGCTAGCACATAGGTGGAGCAGGTAATCAGGAAGGCTAATGGAATGATGGCCCTTATTTCAAATGTGTTGGAGTATAAGGGGAGGGAAATCTTACTGGAACTGTACAAGGTGCTGGTGAGGCTACACCTAGAGCACTGTGAGGAATGTTGGTCCCCTTATTTCAGGAAAAATATATCATTTCATTGGAGGTAGTTCAGAGAAAGTTCACTAGGATGATAGCTGGTATGGACAGATTGTCTTATGTGCAAACGCTAAGCAGGTTGGGATCCAGTCACTGGAGTTTAGAGGCAATCACATTAAAACAGATCAGATTCTTAAGGAGCTTGTGAGAATTTCCTCTCATGAGACAGTCAGGGACCAGAGGGCAAAGTCTCAGAATAAAGAGGTGCCAATTTAATACTGAGATGAGGAGGAATTTCATCTTGCAGAGGGTTGTGAGTCATTGGAACACCTTGCTACAGAGAGCTATGGGCAGAGACCTTGTGTATGTTTAAGGCTGGGATAGATAGATCAGCCAGAGAAACAAAGGTTGTGGGGAAAGGGCAGGAAAGTGGATGTGAGGAATGTTGGATCAGCCATGATCCTATTGAATGGTGAAGCAGTCTGCTCAAGGTTTCAATTTCATATGGTCTTATTGTCTTATGATCACCTCAACCACCCAAATCATGAATTTTGAGCCCTTAGAATAGAAGCATTTTATTTTCCAAGTTTTAAAATGCTTTAAACTTATATATTGCCCTACCAAAGATGCAGTCTATACGACATGGCTGCCTTCTCTGTATGAGACTGATCTGTTTAAAAAAAAATCTAGTGCAGCTATAAACAGAGAAAGCTCCATGGTAGACAACTGCTTATAATTTACCTTTTATCATACAGTATTGGCAATGTCACACAGGAAAGCCAGAAGATAGCTGATGTAAAAAGTACAATTAGTATAATATGTATTTAGGTAATGTTGAACTTTTTAAAAATAATATGGTGGGGTTTCATCTTGGTCTAATTTCTGATCTAGGGAAAGCATAACACTGTCACTGGGTACGAAAACTGGTAACATTTTTCTTGTAATATTCTGTTACAAGAGGAGTAGCTGTCACCACGAGATGCTACATTCGTAAAGAATCTTGAAATGAGTGGTAATATATGAAACTTATGTTTCCAATTTACACTTGACTTGTTATGAGAGTGAAGATTTTGTTCTCTTCTTAATAAGCTTAATTGAAAGGATTTATTTGTCTTAACTCAGTCATCCAGGATTCTATTAGATTGCAACTTTAAAGGCAAATGATCCAACCTTAATAGGTATTTGAAGTTTTGATTCTCAATACATATTGCCAAAAATAATGCTTGGCTTTTCCTAAACTGCACAATCTAATTTAATTCTCAAAATGCTGACAGTATGCACTCACAGTCACTACTTGAATATTTAGATCCCTGTATCAATATAATATTAGTCATCAGGTAGTGTTATGTGAATTTTGTGGAGCAATGTTGGTTTGCCTGCTTGTCATACTCGACAGAGCAGTGAATGTCACAGCACCAATAAATCTGACACCTTCAAAATTCAAAAACAACATGAACGTGAAACTATTGAGCTGAGATTTCCCTTCAGTTTCTTCAGAGATGGATTAATGTGGCCATAATCCTAGTGTGGTGGAGTTGCTTAGAATATTGGTGTTGTTTTATTTCTCTGCATGATTGAGAGCGGGGCAATTACATTAACTACAATGTGACCATTCCTCTGTAATTTACTCTATACTAAGTGAAAGGGAATGGGTGAAGTAAGAAAGAATACTTAAGTCACCATTTGTGTTAAATTCTAACAGATTTGGAATGATAATATTGGTGGTCCTTGTAACAAGATTATGAAGGAACCATGTTCTACTGCTGTTGGGCAGAAAGGAGGGAATGGAATATGTTACAGTTTTATTGTTCATGTTTGTCTTCAAAATGCAAAATCTGTTATTTTCCAAATTGAAGCAATAATTTAAATGGAGAAAAATGGCAGAAGGCTGCAATACTAAGGGACTTGAGGGGGTACTTGTACATGAAACACAGAAAGCTAGCACACGGGTATAGCAGGTAATCAGGAAAACTGATGGAATAATGGCTCTTATTTCAAGGGCAATTGGAGTATAAGAGTAGGGAGGCCCACTGCAACTTTACAAGGTGCTGGTGAGACCAAATCTGGAGCACTGTGAGCAGTTTTCGTCCTAATGTTTAAGGAAAGATATCATTTCATTGGAGGCAGTTCAGAGAAAGTTCACTAAGATGTTTCCTGGTATAACAAAGGTCAAACTGGAGTTTAGAAGAATAAGAGGTGATCTCACTGAAACATGGGGTTCTTAAGGGATTTGACAGGGTAAATGCTGTGAGGCTGTTTCCACTCATGGGAGATCTAAGACCAGAGGGCACAATCTCAGAATAACTTTAAGACTGAGGTAAGGTGCAATTTCTTCTCTTAGAACTCTTTGCCAAAGAAAGCTGTGGGGGCAGAGTCTTCGTGTATATTTGGGCTAAGATAGATAGATTCTTGATCAGTTGGGGAATCAAGGGTTACAGGGAAAGGGCACGAAAGTGGATCTGAGGAATGTCGGTTCAGTCTTGATCCTGTTGAATGGTGGAACAGGCTCAAGGGGGCAAAACATCTATTCCTGCACCTATTTCTTATGATCTAGTAGTAGAAGAAGCCTTCAGCACAGAGACTGGTCATTCTGTCTATCAAGTCTTTAAATGAGCTAGCTAGTCTAACCCTATTCACCAGGTCTATAATTTATTAAATAAAACTAGTCAGTGTCTTTTTTGAAAAAAAAGGCTCCTTTCAAAATAATTTCTTACTGAAAATTCCCCATCTGAATACATGGTATATAAAGACCTATTTCTTTTAACAGAAAAACCCAGAAAATGGTGGAAATACACTGCCCATCAGCAACAGAGTTATTATTTCAGGTTAATGACTTTTTGCCAGAACTGGCGAACTTCCCTTCATTAAATTGGCAATAAGTTAGTTCAGTCATAATAGTAAGGTCCTAGGGAGTGTTGCTGAACAAAGAGACCTTGGAGTGCAGGTTCATAGCTCCTTGAAAGTAGAGTCGTAGGTAGATAGGATAGTGAAGAAGGAGTCTCGTATGCTTTCCTTTATCGATCAGAGTATTGAGTACAGGAGTTGGGAGGTCATGTTGCGGCTGTATGTGACATTGGTTAGGCCACTGTTAGAATATTGTGTGCAATTCTGGTTTCCTTCCTATCAGAAGGATGTTGTGAAACTTGAAAGTGTTCAGAAAAGATTTACAAGGATGTTGCCAGGGTTGGAGGATTTCAGCTGTAGGGAGAGGTTGAATAGGCTAGGGCTATTTTCCCTGGAGCATCAGAGGCTGAGGGGTAATCTTATAAAAGTTTATAAAATCGGATAAATAGACAAATCTCTTTCCTGGGGTGGGGAGTCTAGAACTCTAGAGCATAGGTTTAGGGTGAGAGGGAAAGGATATAAAAGAGACCTAAGGGGCAACTTTTTCTCGCAGAAGGTGGTGCATATGTGGAATGGGATGCCAAAGGAAGTGGTGGAGGCTGGTACAATTACAACATCTAAAAGGCATGTGGATGGGTATAGGAACAGGAAGGGTTTGGAGGGATATGGGCCGGGAGCGGGCAGGTGGGACTAGATTGGGTTGGGATATCTGGTTGGCATGGACGAGCTGGACCGAAGGGTCTGTTTCAGTGCTGTACATCTCTATGACTCTATAACCCTAACATAATCCCAGAATTATAGTCTTCAGCCAGTTTGATTCACCCCACATATTATGCATTGAAATACTACAAAGGCTATGGATCCTGACAACATTCTGGCAGTAGTACTAAAGTCTTATGCTCCAGAACTAGCTCTTCCCATAGCCAAACTGTTTCAGTACAGTTAGTGCTAGCATCCACCATCAAAGGGTGGAAAGTTGCACAGGTACAACCTGTTCACAAAAAGCAGCATAAATCTAACCTGGCCAATGTAACCCCATCAGTCAGCTGTTCACAATAGGATGGTGATAGAAGTTGTCAACAGTGTTAAAAGCAATAATAACTCAGCATTAACCTGTT
Organism: Chiloscyllium plagiosum; assembly: GCF_004010195.1. Classification (NCBI taxonomy): domain Eukaryota; kingdom Metazoa; phylum Chordata; class Chondrichthyes; order Orectolobiformes; family Hemiscylliidae; genus Chiloscyllium; species Chiloscyllium plagiosum. The sequence goes on along the minus strand of NC_057713.1, from coordinate 57,615,020 downwards.
CCTTGAGGCCAGACCCACTTAGCACCTGACTTCATTACACCAGACTTGGACGAAAGAAGTGAATTCCAGAGTTGAGATGAAAGTGACTGCCCTTGACATCAAAGCAGCATTTAAACACGCATAGAATCATGGAGCCCTTAGAAAACTGGAGTCAATGGGAATCAGGGGGAAATTTTTCTGCTGATTAGTCATAATGAGTAGAATGGAAGATAGTTGTGGTTGTTGGAGGCCAATTTACTCAATCACAGAATACCACTGTAGGTGTTCCTTAGGCTTCTCTCCACCATAAGGTCAGAAGTATAGCATTTGCTGATGCCTCCACAATATTCAGCACCATTCATAAATCCTCGGTTACTTAGATGGAACAAGACCTGGATAGTATCTAGACTTAGGCTGATGAATAATATGTAACATTTGTGCCACACAAGTGCACCGTCTTCAGCAAGAGAAAGTTTAACCATCTCCAAATGAGAATTTAAGGTTGGGTTGTATAAAGATCGTTATTTGAGTAATGATGCTGAGGCATAGATGAATAATCTAAATGAATGTAAATTCAAATCCAACCACTCCAGGTTAAGGATTAGAATTCAAATTTCACAAAGATTGATAGGGAAGTAAATTGTGAAGATGACATAGCGAGGTTACAAAGGAAATAGGTTATCTGTGTGTGAAAAAATCTGTAAATTGAATATAAAGTTGTGGTTCTGTTCGCCGAGCTGGAAGTTTTTGTTGCAAACGTTTCATCCCCTGGCTAGGCGACATCATCAGTGCTTGGGAGCCTCCTGCGAAGCGCTTCTTTGATGTTTCCTCCGGTGTTTATAGTGGTCTGTCCCTCCGCTTCCGGTTGTCAGTTTCAGCTGTCCGCTGTAATGGTTGGTATATTGGGTCCAGGTCGATGTGTTTGTTGATGGAATTTGTGGATGAATGCCATGCCTCTAGGAATTCCCTGGCTGTGCTCTGTCTGGCTTGCCCTATGATAGTAGTGTTGTCCCAGTCGAATTCATGTTGCTGGTTGTCTGC
>NC_057713.1:57592531-57611477 GCF_004010195.1 Chiloscyllium plagiosum | reverse complement strand
GCCGGGCTGGGAGTTTTTGTTGCAAACGTTTCGTCCCCTGTCTAGGTGACATCATCAGTGCTTGGGAGCCTCCTGCGAAGCGCTTCTTTGTTGTTTCCTCCGGTGTTTATAGTGGTCTGTCCCTGCTGCTTCCGGTTGTCAGTTTCAGCTGTCCGCTGTAGTGGTTGGTATATTGGGTCCAGGTCGATGTGTTTGTTGATGGAGTTTGTGGATGAATGCCATGCCTCTAGGAATTCCCTGGCTGTTCTCTGTCTGGCTTGCCCTATGATAGTAGTGTTGTCCCAGTCGAATTCATGTTGCTTGTTGTCTGCGTGCGTGCACACGCAGACAACAAGCAACATGAATTCGACTGGGACAACACTACTATCATAGGGCAAGCCAGACAGAGAACAGCCAGGGAATTCCTAGAGGCATGGCATTCATCCACAAACTCCATCAACAAACACATCGACCTGGACCCAATATACCAACCACTACAGCGGACAGCTGAAACCGACAACCGGAAGCGGCAGGGACAGGCCACTATAAACACCGGAGGAAACATCAAAGAAGCGCTTCGCAGGAGGCTCCCAAGCACTGATGATGTCGCCTAGCCAGGGGACGAAACGTTTGCAACAAAAACTTCCAGCTCAGCGAACAGAACCACAACAGCGAGCACCCGAGCTACAAATCTTAGCACAAACTTTGAATTGAATATAATATTGGAAAATTGAAATTGTTCATTTAAGCTGGAAAAATAAAAGAGGAATATTCTTGAAATAGTGAGAGACTGTAAAGCTTTGGAATACAGAGGGATCTGTAAGTGCTAGTGTGTGAATCATTGTGGTAGAGCAGGTAATTAGGAAAGCTAATGGAATGTTATCCTTCACTGCAAAGAGCAACATATTCACAACTAGGTAATTTATCTATCAGTTACACAGAGCTCTGGTGAGACCACATCTAGAGTACTGTGCACAATATTGATCACCTGATTTAAGAAATTAATGTAAATGCAGCAGAAGCAGTTCAGAGAAGGTTTATTAGACCAATACCTGAAATAAATTAGTTGTCTTTTGAGGAAAAGTTGGACACACTAGGCTTATACCTGCTGCTACTTAGAAGAGTAAGAGTTGACTGAATTAAAATATAGAAGATCGTGATGGATCTTCAAAGAATCCCTATAGTGTGGAAGCCAGCAAGCTTGCACATCCCTTGAATCTACAGGCAATTGAGCATCGCCAATCCATCTAACCTGCACACCGTAGCACTGCAGGAGGAAACCAGAGCATCTGGAGGAAACCCACGCAGACACGAGAAGAATGTGCAGACTCCACACAGGCAGATGTGCAAGGGTGGAATTGAACCCTGGTCCCTTGTGCTGTGAGGCTAACCATGGAACCACCATGCTGTGATAGGATGTATGTAGAAAGGATATTTCATCATGAGAGAATCAAGAGCTACGGCTCACTGATTAAAAATATATGGTCACCTATTTTAGTCAGAGACGAGGACTAACTCCTTCTCTGAGGATCATGAGTCTTTAGAATGCTGTCCATGAAAAGTTGGTGGAAGCAGAGTCTTTGAATATTTTTAACGCAGAGGTAAATAATTTCTTGGTAACCAAGGGAGTGAAAGATTATTGGGGCTAGATGGAAATGTAGGATAATCAGGTTCAAGGATTTGAGTGGCCTATTCTTCCTAATTCATTTGCTTGTACGGTTGCACATAAGTACAGTGACATTGAGTAGTTCAGAGGCACGAAATTCTGTGGTGAGTAATTTGCCACCTGACTCCCAAAGCCGGCCCATCATCAATAAGGCACAGGTCAGGAGTGTGATTTAACTCCCCATTCACCTGGGTGACTATAGCTCCAACAACACTCAATAAACTGGACACCATCAAGGCCAAGACAGCCTGTTTTGATTGGTGCACCATATATCTACATAAACATTCACTCCCTGCACCGGCAATACATAGTGGCAAAAGGATGTATCATTTACAAAATGGAGTGTAGCAACTCATCCACTTGCCTTACAAAGTACCTGCCAAACCTGCATCCTCCACTACTTAGAACGACAATGGCTGTAGATAGATAGTAGATAGATGGAAACACCATCACCTACATGTTCCCCTTCAAGTCACACCAGGCTGACTTAGAAATATATTACTGATCCTTCAGTATTGTAGGTCAAAGTCCTTGAACTCCCTCCCTACAGCATGGTGGGTATATCTACAGTACATAGACTACATTGGCTCAAGAAGGCAGCTCACCACTGCCTTCTCCTAAATAAGGTGGGCAATAAATTCTTGCCAAACCATCAATGCCAGAGCCTGTGAAACAGAAATGAAATGTGTGTTCTTCGGATAATCGAGGTTCTTCTGTAGTTTGGTGCTTGTATTTCTCTACATGTGAATTTGGAATCAAGGAGCTTACAATATAATCAATTTGTGACCTTTCTTTCCCACTCTTTCCACTTTTTGATGATGAACGCTCATTGAATTGATAACACAACACTTAACAGGCTCTCCCTGAATTACTGAGAATTTTTTATTTCAGAACTCCAACTTCCTCAGTACAAAGAAACTTTGATTATCCAACAGACAGGGGTGAGGGTTGGGGGTGGGGAGAGTATTTCATTCGGTTAACTGAATGTTGGATAATCAAATGCTGGATAACATAGTTAGCCAAGCTTCGGGACCTTGCAATCTTGTTCGGATTATCCGAAATTCAGTTAATCGAATGTCAGATAGTCAAGGTTCCTCTTGTATTTTGCTTTCATATTTCTTTTCATTCTTGTGTTGATTGTACATGTATGACCTGTGATTGATATTGTGCAAAGAATTTATTACTGAACACTAATCTTCAAACTTATGAACAGTTATATCACATTACCTTTATTTTCTCATAGAAGCACACAGGATTGTCAGACCGCAGAAAGAGACCTTTTGGCCCATCATGTCTGAACTGGCTCTCAAAATGAGCAACTCACCAGTGTCATTCCAACACCTTGTCCCAATAACCCTGCTTGTTCCTCCTCGTTAGATAGTAGTCCATTTCTGTTTTGAATGTCTTGATTGAACCTAACTCACCACTCGCTTAGGCTATATGTTCCAAATTTGAATCATGTTGTGTGAAAAACCCTTTTCCAAACATGTTGTGTGAAAACGTTTCTCCTCCCATTGCGATTGTTTCTTTTGCCAAATACCTTAAATCCTGTTACCATCTTTTGCTTAATCCTTTTATCTGGGGGGAAAGATTTTTCCTTTCTACTCTGTCCATGCTCTCATGGTTTTGATTATCTCTGTCTCCTCCTAACCTTCTGTTTGCCAAGAAGTACAACATCAACTCTTAAATCTGTCCATGCAACTGAAGGTTCTCATTCCTAGCACTGTTCTCATACATTTCAGCAATGCTATGTAACGAGACTTGGTCGAAAGCCCGGACTCCCATAAAGGCTTTAGCTTCCTTTGTTGACAGTGTTGGCAACAGGTTTCATAGCTTTAAGATGTGACATGCTATTTTTCCACGGTCCCTTCTGGTACCACATTCACTCTGTCAAACACCGATGCTCAGTCGCAGCAGTGTTCCCAAAATGTCCCCAAACTTAGATTAAGTTTTACAACTCCCCTGAGACCTGAAAGCCACAAGTAGGACAGAAGCTGGCCTGACTCCACAAAAAATGTGGGATGTTGCGATGGAGCGAATCAGTTGGGAGTACAGGGTGTGGGCACATTATATGCACACTTATATCACCCCAGTGAATATTGGCTGAATGAGGACAGAAATCCTGGCATCAGGTTCCACTCAGCATTTTTAAATAGTTGTGTAAATCCAAGCCAGTGTTTCTCTTATTAGATTAAATGTTCTCACCATTTACTGAAACAAGGTATTGTTAAGATCACAGGGACCATTAGAAATTTGAAAATACATCAGTGTTTCTGGCCCTGTCTGCGATAAGTTACACGTAATGAGTTGGCCTATTTTCATTTTCAGATGTTGATGGAATTATGCATTTACACCATTTTCTATTTTTATGGATAGCACAGCATTGTGAGCTGTGAGTTCTGCTTAAGTTTTGTAATTGCTGTAAATGATGTGGCCCTTATGTCTAATGAATTAGCTGCAAGACAGCCATGGTGATAAAGATGTCAATGAAGTCATTGAGTAAACAGGATTATCACTCTTCTCCTGCAACAGACAGTTAAGACTCCTGTGAAGTCCCAGTTGTCGGAATAGTGGGATCAGATAACATGCATGTGGAGTGTTCTGATGACTGCATATTTTGTGTTTTACACACATATATTTTTGTCTCCTGAAAATCCAATCAGGTTGCAGTTTGGCATAAATTTGTCACTTCACATCAGTTTAATTACATTTGCATTCAATACAATAATCTTTCTTTTGCTCAGTCCAGGATAAGGAGAGGGTTAGAGTAATGCTTGATGGGGAAATTAAATTAATGAAACATAGGGAAGTTCATCCTGGAGATTAAACAAGGGTATAGAAATCTGGAGGAGACTAATATGCAAACAGTGGAGTTGAATGCAAAGCAATTGAATTTAGTTCATTTAGACATTGTGGCTTTAAAAATGTAATTTAATTGTTTTCAGTTTTATTTTGCTGATCATGGAATACTAATCATGCCATTCTTATTGATTTAATTTGTATTTTTGTTCAAGGTATGCATTCAAATTTGCAAAATCTGCAAAATGAAAGGCTCGTTGAAAATATGTTAACAGTATTTCAGAGCCATGAGGAATGGCCTGACTGGATGGAGTAGGGACCTGAACAGCATGGGCTATTGTGACAAGTGTGACAGAATCATGTGAGGAGTCTGGTCAAGCATATCTCAACGTCATGAGCAACTTTTAACTAAGGTTTGGACATCGAGGCAAGATTCTTAGAAGACAGCGACCATTTGCCTCTTAGCAGGGACTAATGCTTGTAAACAAATGTATTAATTGCATATCTCACTGAATTAATACACAGCTTTCTATCTTACCACACACTGTGAACAAACTATATGTTGTGAATCTCAACATAGAAGTCAGAGTGGGCAGCTGATGACTTAATTTTGCTGTTGGTTATGAAGTGACACTATGTTGCTTACTATGCAACAGCCTCCCAGGGCATGATCCATTGGCACTACCTGCATTAACTCCTCAACCACAGATATTGGCATCTGATCATTGCAAACTCTTCAGGATCCTCATAGCACCTCTCTAATCCACCTGCAGGAGAACACCTACAGAAAGTTGAAAGCTCCGTTTTAGCATATACCGGTAACTAACATTGAAAGCTGCTGCAAGGACACTTCGTGTGTAAGGATTGGGTACCCAGCTGACTAATTGGACCAGGCTACATCTCTGCTCACTTCTACTCTTAGAGCTCACTAATTATCATATTAGTGTCTGCTTGTAGAATGCATTCCTTGCCTTGTCATGCAGCCATACAATCAGGCAGCTGGACAGTCTCCGATTCCATTCCAAGCTCAGGCAGGGAGTTATTGTCTGAGGGAGTTTGCATTGCTGTGGTCTGGGGAGTGGCTCACAGTCAGTCCTGTAGGGGGCTAGGCATTCCTTGCCTGATGCAATCCAGTCCATTGAATCTGGTCAGAGAAACTTGCAAAAGAGGCAATGGGGTGGGCTATGTTGCCTGAGGAAGGATAATTGAGAACCTACTCATGCAGATTGGGGGCTGCAGGCTTAGGGGAATGACAGTTGTGAAGTGCGGTCAACTGTATTACAGTGGGGGAGATATAGTAAAGCATGGATCGTAAGTGGGCCACGTGGAATGAGGGTTTTTTCTACAGTCAGAAAGCACCCTGGAAAAGAAGTGGGATGTTATACCACAAGAGGCAGTGGTGTCCACAGAACCCATTGCCCTGTATTCACCTTATCCATGTTGCTTCCACATACTGCAGAAAGCTCTCAACATAGACATTGATCCATAAAGAGCTATACATGGCTGTACCGTTGGTTGGGTGCCTCTTACCAGCTCCCTGCTTCCATGTGAAGAAGAGGAACCTGTAATGTATGCCAGGTTCTCCCTCCCTTGTTGTCATGCCTTTGGTCCTGAGGACCAGTGGCTGGGGTGATGGAGTGCAGGTCTGTGTGCATATCCAGCAGACCCTGAGGATGCTGGACCTGGCTGTCTATAGCAGCCACCACCTTGTGCATAGAAGTAGACAGGCGATCATATATTTGGGGAAAGTAGACCTCCATAGCGCAGCTGCACTCCTCCAAGCTCTGGACAGTGAGGGTGCATACCTCCTGTGAATCTGTCTGTGCTTCTGTTCCTCCCTTTGCATACAGGGGAAGTCTCTGAGTGCCAGCATAACTCACCAGATTAAGCACCCAAACTTTCTAAATGCGATATTCCCATTGGGTTACGAGTATCTGAGTTGATGGTGGGTGTTGGAGGGAGGCAGCCTTGCCGATGTCTCCTCTGAGGTCTCAGTACATACATCCTCAGAGGCTGAGGAGGCTCCTTCTGGCAGAAGGAATGGTGGGCATCCCATTGGTACATGAGAGAGACAGAATTGCTGCCAAAGGTTAGAATTGGTGTGCAATGAATGACGCTGACAACAGGGTTACTGTGAAAGGTTCAATGGAGTGAAGAGTGGAACGTACCTGGAGAGACAGGAGTTATCTCATGTTGGTGGGACATGAGTGTGGAGTAGTCCCAGTTATCTCCAGCAAGGGCAGGTTTCTCTCCTCATAGTAGGTGAGGAGGCTGCTACTTATCCTTCTGCTCTGGCTCTTTCTGCCCTGTTTTGTGCTTTTTCCTTCAGAATTGAGAGAAAGGGAGGAGTTGAGTGAGATGGAAGTGGGTGGCACAGCTGTTAGTGCTGGAAGTGGGAGAAAGGTGCTGAGGGGTCCCAATGAGTGAGTAGGCGGCTCAAAGACTTGCAGAATTAGTGGTGTGGGACTACTGGAGAGGTGAGAGTGAAGGAAGGGTTACATGAAATAGTGAGAGAGGGAGGGTATGAACCTTAGTGGAACAGGAGGGACAGGGATCCAGTAACAGAGATAGAGTAAGTGCGAGATGGCAGAGACAAGAATGTTAACCCTTACCCTGGCAGAACAGGGATGGTGATTGACCTTGTGACCAGGCTGCCAGGGTCTGATGGCATGGCCTCCAGGAAGAGGATACCCTTCTAAGGATCATCCTGTCCATCAGAATCTCCAGATCCCTGTCAAAGAAGCTTCTCGGAAGCTCCTCTTTCTGTTTAAAAAGAGAGGGCAGATTGGGAATGCCATTGCTTCTTCAGGTACACAGTGGCCTTTTAAAGATGGCATCAGTACCAGGGATGCTGCTTATTTGGCGGATGTCCGATAAGTGTTGAGTTCTTCCAGAAAGGATGGGAGAATGGAGCTAGAATTGGCGAGGAGACATAGGGGTGGGGTGGGTATCAATGAGATGAGTTCAGTAAGATCTCAGTGAGATCTCACTAGGCCTCACAGCAAAACATATCAAAACATTGCCAGAAAACACAAGATTCAGCTTGCTGTATTTTGTGTGTCTCTTTGCGTAGATTTTCTTGCATAAGAGATGACTTATTTTGACTGCAGTCTGACCATAGAGACTGGTATTAAATGGGTAGGAGGTTGTCGGGGCTGGGGTTTACACTTTATTAACAGCTGGTATATGCCCATTGCCATTTGCATGGCAGAGGTTAAGAGGTGTGTGAATACCACATTAGAGAAATAGGGTACGTCATTATAATGTCCCATTAGCGAAGTAGAATACGTCACTATCTTAGTTAAATAACAGTGAAATTGGGAGCTGGATTTAAACATAAGCTGATTACTGGAATGAACTGGAGGCAGGAGCTGCTGACTCGGGTAGCAAAATGCTAATTATCGCACTGTTATTGGAGCAAGAGGAACAGGAATGTTCCTGGTCAAGAAAACCTTTGACCTCCCTCCTGTCTATCATGCCGACCCCATTCCCTGAAGCTCACTGGCATGTGCTGCCACTGTGTTGGCTGGAAACTGACTGCAGCAGTTCCTGGCCTGCTAACCAGTCAGCCTATCAATTTGTCACATCACCTTGTGGGGAAAAGGAGTTAAAACTTATCATGAACTCCTACTGCTAAATTTGGCAGGACCTCTGCATGCCTGTCTCTGCAGCAAACTCCCATAGAAGTGCATAAATTGGGGCATATTACTTCAAGGGTTGACGGTGGATAGATAATGTCTGGTGGAGGTGGGAGAAAGGTGCTGAGGGGTCCTGATGAGCAAGTAGGTGGCTCAAAGACATGCGGAATTAGTGGTGTGGGATTACTGGAGAGGTGAGAGTGAAGTAAGGGTTACATGAAATAGTGAGAGAGGGAGGGCATGAACTTTGGTGGAACAGGAGGAACAGGGATCCAGTAACAGAGTTGGGTAAGTGCGAGATGGCAGAGACAAGAATGTTAACCCTTACCCTGGCAGAGCAGAGATAGTGATTGACCTTGTAACCAGGCTGCCAGGGTCTGATTTAAAGAGTGCTAGGAGGAACTCCAACAACTGTTTATTCCTGTCAAGCACAAAAATAAAATGGGAAAGGTGGCCTGACCATGACTAACAAGGGAAATTAAGTACACTATTAGAATCAAGGGCCATGCAAATTGGTAAAAAAAGAAGCAGCAGACTGAAATATTGGGAGCAATTTAGATTTCAGCAAAACAAATCTGAGATTGAATAAGAGGGGGAAAATCGAGTAAGAAAGCAGGCTTGAGGGAAGTACATAAACTGATTGTAAAAGCTTCTGTAGGACAGAGAAAGGCTAGTGAAGGCAAATATAGGTCCCTTACAATCAGAAACAATGGAACTTATAATGGAGAACAAAGAGATGGCAGGCCATTAAATACTTTGGTTCTGTCTGCACAAAGAAGATGCAAATAACATCCCAAAAATGTTGGGGAAAACAGGGTTTCATGAGAAGGAGGAACTGAATGAATCAGTATTAGTGGGCAAGAGTGTTGGGCAAATTGATTGGATTAAAGGCTAATAAATCCCCAGGGGTCAATAATCTGCTTTCCAGTGATCTGAAGGAAGTGGTCTTAGGAAGTGGTGAACATATTGATGGTCATCTTTCAAAATTGTGTAGACTGTGGAACAGTTCATATGGATTGGAGGGTAGCTAATGTAACCCTAATATTTAAAAAATGAGGTAGCGAGAAAACTGGAAATAATAGCCTGATCAGCTGACATTGGCACTGAGGAAAACGATAGAGTTTGCTGTACAAGATTTAAGAGCAGAGCACTTGGAAAATAGTGACATGACTGGACAGAGTCACCATGGATTTATGAAAGGGAAATTGTGCTTGACAAATTCTACTGGAGGTATTTGAGGATGTTTTTGGAAAAGTTGATAAGAGGGAGCCAATGTATTATACTGGAGTTTCAGAAGTATTTGTTAAGGCCCCTCTTAGAGATGAATATTTAAAATTAAAGCAAATGGGATTGGGGCAATGTACTGACGTGGATAGAGAACTGGTTGGTAGATAGGAAACAAAGAATAGGAATAATCAGGTGTTTTTCTGAGTGGCAGCCAAGGAATAGTGGGGTACCACAGGTGACATCAGTGCTTGGACACCAACTAGTCACAACATATATTGCTGATTTAGCTGAGGGTACTAAATCTGATAATACTAAGTTTGCAGATGACACAAAACTAGGGGAAAGGGCAAGCTGTGAGGCAAATGCAGAGATGCTTCAGTGTGATTTTGACAACTTGATTGAGGAGGCAAATGCATAACAAATAAATGTGAGGTTATCCATTTGGTAGCAAAAACAGGGTGGCAGATAATTAGCTGAATGACAGTAGATTGGGTAAGATGGTGGTGCAATGACACCTGGGTGTCTTTGTACATTAGTCACTGAAAGTGAGCATGCAGATGCAGGAAAAGGGTATGTTGGCCTTCATGGCAAAAGGATTTAATACAGGAGCAGGGATGCCTTTCTGCAATTGTACAGGGCATTGGTAAGGCCACACCTGGAGTATTGTGTGTCATTTTGGTCTCCTTCTCTGAAGAAGAATGTTCTAGCTATGGAAGGAATGTAATGAAGGACTGATTCCTGGGATGGCAGGAGTAATGCATGAAGAGAGACTAGAATAAGTAGAATTATATTCACTAGAATTTATAAGAATGGGGTGGTGGGGGCAATGGGAATGTCACAGAAACCTATGAAATTGTAACAGGATTAAACAAGGTAAATGCAGGAAGGGTGTTCCTGATGACTGGGTAGTCCCAAATCAGGGGTCATAGGTTAAAGAAATGACCTAAGTCATTTAGGATTGAAATGAAAAGAATTTTTTTCACAGAGAGTGTGGTGAGCCTGTAAAATTCTCTGTCACAGAAGATAATTGAGGCCAAAACATTGAATGTTTCAAGATTAATTTAGATATAGTTCTTAGAGCTATAGTGTCCCTTTCCTGTACATGTGTTTCAGTGCTGAAAAGGGTATGGAGAGAAAGCAGGAACAGGGTACTGAGTTGAATTCAGTCATAATGATAGTCAAAGACACAGCAGGCTAGAAGTTTATTTCTGTGCATACCTATCATAAATGTTTATAATATCAGGAAATGGAACTTGTTCACAGATAAACCATGGTAGAAAAGGCTCAAGGGTCTAACTGGCTTCCTCCTGGCTTCGATCCCTTTTTTAATTATTTTGCTTATCATTGTTCGTCCAGACACCCTCCAGATAGTGTGCAGCAAATCTTTCTAGATATGCTTGAGTATGCTTTCACAAATTAACAAAACTGGGAGCTCATTCGTTTTGTCGTACTCTGAAATTAAGCCCATGATATTCCCAGCAGTAATTTTACAAGCATTATTCAACACTGTGGCTCTTAATAAATTCAGAAGACATTTAACAGCCTAAAATTTAAATGTTACCGATAGACGTTTGGTGGAGCAGAATTCCAGAATGCTGTTGTTGGTGCAGTGTAAATCCTGGCATAATTGGGCCAATTGTCCTGTACATGTGTTTCAGAAATGACTGATGGGCAGCAGTGCAGAATGTCACAACCAAACACAATGGTTTGGCCAAAGATTCAAAGTTCCATTTGTTTTTGAAGCAATAGTTATTATTTAACAATTTTAGAGACACAGTCAGTCTTCACTGAAATCAATTTTCTGTGCTTGGAGTTTTCACTTCGTTCGAGGTGAAGTAGGTGTCAACTTCCTCATGAATCACTTTTCCTGCAGAGTATACAATGCCAGACTCTTGAACCTCTCCGCAGTCTGGATGATTTAAACTGAACAAGAGATAACATATTATTTTCTGCACTACTAATGATGCTTAGATATCCTTGCTGTAATGTGATGACCACAATTGTACACAGTATTTCAAGGGAGGCCATCCTAATGCTTTGTACAGACTCATTATTACCTAGTAGGATTTCTTCTCTGTTTGACCTGATTATATATGCTGAGATTTGATTCAGTTATCTTCAGGTACCTGCACACAGAATTCCTGGTTTCAGTGAGTTATCATTAGCTGCAAAATTCATCTCCAGGATTGTGTACTGGAAAGAAAGGACTGCATTTATAATGTGCGTTACACAACCTTAATGGCTATATATTGCTTTGAGACAAGTACTTCTGAAACTGCTAGTACGTAGCCCAGTGCCATTTAGTTTATATTCCAGTTGTTCTTTACTTTCCCTAGTATTCTAACTTTTGATTTGCCCATATTAAACTGAATTTGCCATTTAGCAGCTCACCTTTCAAACCTATGTATGCATTTGGATTGCCTATTCCCATTGCTTGGGACACTCCCTCCAATCAATTTGATGTCCATTGTAAACTTAACTCTGTTTATGGCCCTACCTTTAAGAGCTTTAGCACCAGCTCTGTTACCGGTGGCATCTTTTCTCCAATTTGGTCTTGGGACCTGGGCAGTAGTGGACTATGTAGGTCGCAAATTTGGCCCATTTCTAGTTGCTCATGGACTTCTGAAGTTCAGTTATGTAGCATCTGAGAAATACGACTGCCAAGAACCTGTCATTTTCTCCAAACATCTAAAGAAACCAGTTAGGTTATTGTTCACTGCCCTAACTCGGACTGATTCTGTCTTGCACATCATAACTATACATTTGCCTGCTTTGGTGTTTCATTATCTTCACGAAACTTTTTAATGCTCACTGTACATGTTGGATTCATTAGTGTTGGTTTTTGTAGGCCATCTCTAAGATTCTTTTTCCAGTTCTTGAGTGTTACTTTTGCTGCAAATGTTCTCTAGAAATGGATTAATTTAAATCTGTTAGAATTAGGAATATAACTGTGCACAGGGAAAAGTACTTTGTTTGTGTTTCTGTTTTTCTTCTCAGTCTGATTTTAGGTTTCCAGTTACACTCCCATTTCTTTTGAATAATTGGCAGTAACACAGCATCTTCATTATTTTGATCTGTGGCATGACCAGTTTTGTGGGCAGGGTGACTTTGGACAAAATGATTTCAAAACCAAAACTATTATAGATTACTGAATGAATTCAATTTTTGCTTGATGCAATTCAAACTGAAAAATTCATGAGAGTTTTGCACCATTTGGCCAATTTCACTCAAAAATTGTACTGATTAAACAAACTCAAACGTTTCTTTATATACTCAACAATGAATGACGCTTGTTTGACGTGCAGATTGGAATCATTTAAATGGTGAAGTGCTGGATTATCACATTCCATATACATTCCCTCACACTTAGAGTTAATCAGTTTCATTTCAGTTTGATTTAAAGTTTACAATATTTTGTAAGTTCATATCGTCTGTAATCATTTACAATAATTTGTATACAAAGTTATTTTTTAAAACTACAGACACTTGTAGCTGCTCAGGAAAAGTGATATTTATCTGGCTTTCAATGTTTTGTGGAGGTATTGCTCAGGCTTGAAAATCTCAGGCTTGCTGTTAGCATGAACTACTGGAGCCAAAGAGATTAAAAGCCATTTGAAATACATGTTGGGTAAGAGTGGGAGATACTCAGCTGAAAATAGGAAAAGGGATCCACACAGTACTTGATCTGGGAGATAGCAGCTTCACGTGAAACATTTTCAAACCAGGAAGAGAATGCCCTACACAATGATGGAAGCATGATGAGGAATGCCTGCATTTTTAATTCCTGAGTAGGGATAATTCCTGGTTCTGCAAACCTGACTCAGAAAAATGTACTGTGGAGGTTTGAAGTTTTGTTCTCAGAGAGGTGGGTGTGAGTGAAAATGGGAGTCAGAGCAACAGACGCTAGAGGTGGGCTGGGCAGAAGACCTGCATTGGAGCACTTTGGAGAGCTGGCAGCATTTTGTTCCATAGCTTTGATGAAACCTAACGCTTCTGACATCAACCCCCACACCCAACATTTCCTGACACCATCTATGCCAACTTAGGTGCCCCACCAAGGCCCGTCATACCCTCCATACAGTTATGCACCCTTCCACCTAGCCCCTTTGTGCTTCTTAGCTTGTATGCCAACTTAGTGCCAACTCATGCCAAACCATGACCTCCATCCCACCACTTTCAGTTGTTAACCATGGGCAAACCTCAACCTGGTGCTGAGATTAAAAGTAATGCTCACATGTCTAATAATAAATTCACTATTTTTAAAAAAACTAATTTTTAAAAAAATCACTGCATTTAACATTCTGAAGTTCCTTTAGAAAAGCAATCATTTGTATTCCTACTCTCAGTTCAAAGATTTTGTAATCACTTGGAGCTGTCAATTAAACTGTGAATATGATGATAATAAAATTAGTCTTGCAGTATTAATCCTACAATGATAACTCGCTGGCTTATGTCAACAGACAGAATTCCTTTCTAATACAACTCCTGCCTATCCTTGCAGACAGTTTTTCACATATTTGAATGAAAAACGTAAATATATTTTAAGCTTAACAGTTCTCTTGATAGTTCCCTTGAGTTTGAATTGAAAGTTTCATTGAGCTTTGCACTTTTCATGTACATTCCTGTCTACTTTTAACAATCCCAATTTTACCTCTGCAAAAGAGCATTTTACCCTCTCAAAGGGCTCCCAGGATCATATCTAAAATGATACCTTACCCCTCCACATGCAGACCCTATCTTTGGAAAACACTCTGCTTTAGACCTTGCTCGACAAGGTCTTAATTACTGTTGTGTTGCATATTAATTACACACAAAGGAAATGTCAGCTCTGACCTGGGCAGCTGCACGATAACATGTTTCCTCCAACTTCTGAGAGGCAGAGATTGGGTCCAAGGGTGAGACTTCTGGTTTCAGAATTATGTCCAGATACATTTATCGATCATATTAATATTTAATACTAAATATAGGGCTCTTAAATTTCCATTTCAATCAATCTGTTTCTATTTCCACTTGTATTTCCATTCAAGCTCCTTTGAGATAAACACGAAAAAGTAAGTTGCATTTTAATACATTTGGAATTTGTATGTGACTACATTCTGTAATTAACCACATAACTTAGCTAACCTAAAATTTGGAGGAGGATGAAGAACAGTGTTTTTGGTTTAAATGATTTTTAGATTGTCTCTTCTGGGATACAACTGGTTATTTGCAAAAGGAAGGGGGAAAACCCTGTGAAATTCCCATGTAGTTTTTCCTCCCTGCCGGTGGAGAAATATGTATTATTTGTGTCACACCTCCTCCTGACAACCTGGGATAGTTTGGAAATTCTATCATTGTAGAATTGTCAACCCTCAGCTGATCATTTAAGGCATAACATGCTGATTGATTGGAACTGTGGACAATATTACTGTGAAACTGTCATACTAGTTGCAACCAGATTTAAAACAAAGACTGAAGAACAGCTGAATATTGGGATTAGAGCCTATCTAAAAGTGTTTATGTGTAATTAAACCACAGCTGGCTAACTGAACTGAAAAGCTAAATTTCTCCACTTTGTATGCGCAGAGGTCTGCATCTTAGCAGATATCCAAACCACTTGTTCAAGAAGCACTGAAACATAAGAAACATGATTGATTAATAATACCTTTCACTTTGGAGAATCCAGAGTGTCACTAAAAGTAAAGGGCTTTCTTGGGTTGCTGCCTATTTTATTTCAAGGAATTGGATGAACAAAATGGTTTAGGGAAAATAGAACATTCGCTATTTTCAGAATGCAGTTATCCACTGCATGTTGGGAAATCTGCTAAGTAGTTATTATTGTTATGTGGAAGGATCCATTGAGGTTAAAACTCAAGGCATTGATTCCATTAATCACAAATGAGAAAGCCATACTTAGCTTTTGAAGTGGGTTGTGGTTCTCACTGCTTGAGCACATAAACTCAATCATTAGCTTCCTTGAGGATTAGTAATCTTGACATACAGGTTCGTTTCAAATTGCCCAAACACAATTACTTTACTCCCTAAAGATGGCTGCTGATATACAGCAGACTCTGATTATCTGAAGGTGCAAATGCACCTGTCTGGAATATGTCTTGTACTATGTCTCCCTCTTTACACAGAACATTTGAGTGCCAAGAGATTCCCAAAGCTTGTCCTGCCTGATAAATGAGCATTTGTGCAAATTATATGTCATTACAATGTGGAATTTCATTCACAGAATATAGCCAAGGCTAGTTTTTTTTTAAACACATTCAAGGCTGAGTTAGATAGGTTTTAGAAAGACAAGGGAACTAGTGGTTGTGGGGGAGTTGAAAGAATAGTGAAGTTGAGACCCCAATTAGAAAAGTCATAATTTTATTAAATGCTGGAGCAGACTCAAAATTACCTATTTCTTAACTTCTAACTTTCTGTCTAATGTTAACTTGTTACAGTAGAATCTGTCTTGGATGCGAGTGTATATGAGCTATGGCAGTAATACATTTGGTGCACTGAATAACATTCACCTACTTTCCCTCCTCTGTTGTCCTTATTTACTCGTCAGTATAAGTCGCACTAATAAAGACCATGGTTAGTAGTTCTAGAGCGGTGCTTGTGATCTCCTATATTAATTTTGCAAGATTGGCAAAGCCTCAGACAGCACACAATTTACTTACTTCAATTTGCCCAGGTCTCCGCTGATATTCTGCTAACTTTATGGTGGGAAACCAGGAGAACCCCAATAGAAATGCTAGTCTTATATACTCAAATTTCAAAAAAGTAAACTTTCCTTGAGTATGTAAGGCAAACACCTGAACATTGTCATGAAGCTTCAATTACCTTCAGAATCTGAAAAGTAAGAGAACACATGCATTCATCAAATGGCTACAGTGACAGTGAGAGGGTATATTCTTCTTTAGTACTAGTTTTCTGTTCATTTCATTGATATTTCTGATGATACATCTGGAACTGACAAACTGCACAGATTTTGATTTGGTTATCAAGCATGTCGGTAAATTGGTGAATTTTGCATGGTTGGAAAGACTTCAATAAATGTTAGAACATATATTATTATACCAGAGCCTTTTTAGGGAATCTTACACAGCTATATGAAATAATTGACCATAAAGCAATTTCCTACTCCATTGTGGAGGTTTGTATAAGTATATTTCGTATTCAAATCAGTGTAACACAGCCAAAATAATTCAGAAGCACAATTAGGAAAACCAAAGATGATAAAACAAAGAAAGAGTGAGAAGGAGGAGGGCAAAAGGCTTGGTGAAAGAGACAAGAAAGAACATCCCCAATCTAAAATAAAACCTTTATAGGCTGTGGAGCTGATGAGGAGGCACTGCACTTGTCCTGAGAGTTGGTGAAGGTAGGATAATAGTGGAGCTCTAAATTGGTGACTGTACACCAACACACTCACTTAGCATCCCTGTCAAGTACAACATAATTCCTTTCCTATGCACTTAATCTTGTTTAATCCCATCCATTGCTCATTCATGTTAAAGCACACGGGCAGGTTGGAGTTTGGAGATAGGTGATGGATTGTAGTAGGCACAATGAGTTGTGAAATGCAATGAGTATATGAAAGAGGAAGTTGATGGGGGTGGACTGCCATCCGAGAGAATGGTTGAGGAAAAACCTATCAGTTCTTTTGAAAGCTTGTGACTCAGACATGCTAGGCAAGTGCTTAAAGGGATAACTGAGGGTAGCTGGGTACAGGCATAGAGGTCACTCTCGGAAGATTTGCAGCAACTAACAGATCTAACTCTTGAATCTTTATCATTATTTGTGGCGATATTTAGGGACTTTTTTTTAAACTCTGGGCAGGATTTCCACTCCTTAGAAATGGTACGTAGGTGGCAGGGAGAAGAATTAACGGGACAGATCAGCATTTGACATACGAGATTTCAACATACCATCTCAGCCTTTGAGTTCTGGGTGAAGTCATCTTCGGACATCTTTCTTGACCCACCACCAATTAAGACTGCAGGATTTCCACTCCTTAGAAATGGTACATAGGTGGCAGGGAGAAGAATTAACGGGACAGATCAGCATTTGACATACTCACCCTCTCTATACCATCTCAGCCTTTGAGTTCTGGGTGAAGTCATCTTCGGACATCTTTCTTGACCCACCACCAATTAAGACTGTTAAGTGGTCAACTAATAGCCACTAAGGGCCTTGACCCACCTTTGGCCTAATTACCTGCCCTCCTGGCAGGCAAAAAGGGGCTGTTTTCCCGATAGGAAAGCCATGTTGGGGAGGGTCTCCAGTTGCCTCAATCCAGGGCATTGGGAATGATGGATGACCACCAAGGGGCTGACTACTGAAAGCGAAACTCCTGCTGTTGCCTCCAAATATGTAATCCCTCTTTTTCTTTAACCTCTGCAATACTCCCAAAAAGACCGTCATCTTCACATCAGCTTAGGACTTCATATCTGTGCGATCTGGACATCCAGCAGAACTCACCAGCTCCCAGGACCTTTGACTGGCCAGTATTTGGTAGGATGGATCATTTCTGGTGAGTTATCTGGTTGGATGAGAAGTCATTTAATTCCCCAGTTGGTGTTTAATTCCCCAGTTGTCACTTGGGCTGCTGGGATATGTGAGTAAGCAAAGTGTTAGTCACCATTAAATGCCCTCATACTTCATGAAAAAAAACCCTTAAATCTTGACCTTTAATTCAGACCCATCAGTAGATCTTAGAATCAGACTCTTTCTTATGGGAGCATTGCTTTGCTGGAAGTAGGAGGGAGATAGATAACAATCTGTATATTGGCTTCCAGACCATTTGGAAGGTAATACAAGCAACTGTTTCCTGGGTTCTCAGGATTTGATGAGTAACGTTAAGCACATCATCCTACTGAATAATGAGGTTAGTTCTTTCAGACCTGTGACCTTCCTCATCCAAATACTAGATCACTGCAGTGTGGAAGTAATGCCAGTCTGGCAGGAAAAGCTGTAGAAGTATAGCTGGTACCAGCAGCTCTCCAGGAATTCATTACTCTGAGAGGAGAATCACTGTAACCTCACAAATCTTTTGTAGTAAAGAGGCAGCCAATCATTTCTTCTGATCTTCTGGTCCTCAGACAGAACCCAGTAGAGACACCGGGAACAGTGAAGGGCACAGACTGTAGTGAAGGGAAGTGTGCTGTTTGGAGAAGGCAGGTCAGTTTGAATTCACTTTGGATATTAACTTTAATAGTTACTGAAATACTTTGTTGTTGTTTGAGGTCAGACAGATAGGAAAATTGCAGTTCTTTACTGACATTTAGTCAGGTGCTGAATATAGAGCCATAGAGGTATACAGCATGGAAACAGACCCTTCGGTCCAACCCGTCCATGCCAACCAGATATCCCAACCCAATCTAGTCCCACCTGCCAGCACCTGGCCCATATCCCTTCAAACCCTTCCTATTCATATACCCATCCAAATGCCTCTTAAATGTTGCATTTGTACCAGCCTCCACCACATCCTCTGGCAGCTCATTCCATACACGTACCACCCTCTGCGTGAAAAAGTTGCCCCTTAGGTCTCTTCTATATCTTTCCCCTCTCATCCTAAACCTATGCCCTCTAGTTCTGGACTCCCCGACGCCAGGGAAAGACTTTGCCTATTTACCCTATCCATGCCCCTCATAATTTTGTAAAC
>NC_057713.1:57571591-57589505 GCF_004010195.1 Chiloscyllium plagiosum | reverse complement strand
CCCTCTCCCCCGTGAGAACATTCTGCACCCTCTCTGAGACATCCTTGATCCTGGCACCAGGGAAACAACACACCATTCTGCTTTTTCTCTGCTGGCCACAAAAACTTCTGTCTGTACCTCTGACTACAGAATCCCCTAACACAATTGATCTCTTGGAAGCCGACGTACCCCTCGTTGCATTAGAGCCAGTGTCAATACCAGAAACGTGGCTGTTTGTGCTACATTCCCCTGAGAATCCATCATCCCCTACATTTTCCAAAACAGCATACCTGTTTGAAATGGGTATATCCACTAAAGACTCCTGCTCTAGCTGCCTACCTCTCTTATCCTTCCTGGAGTTAACCCATCTATGTGACTGTATCTGAGACTTTCCCCCCTCTTTCTATAACTGCTATCCATCACATACTGTTGCTGTTGCAAATTCCTCATCGCTACTATTTGTCTCTCCAACCGATCCACTGATAAGATTTGCATCCAACAGCATTTATGGCAGATATAATCCGCAGTAACCCTTAAACTCTCTTTAAACTCCCACATCTGACAAGAAGTACATATCACTGTAAAGGCCATTTTTGCTCCTTCACAATCTACAGATCCAGAAAATAACACCGTCTTCTTCCTCTACAAACACTGCCCCAGGTTAAATTAATAGCTATGGCTTATATTTTAAGTTTAATCAAGAGACTTATCTCCAAAAACATATGATCAAGAAAGAATCCACTGTACCCACTACTGCAGCCTTTCTCTTGGACAGACTTAAAACAACAATTAACTTATCAGATTCTGTGCTGTGAACTTTTCCCAACAGTTCCTCCAAGATTAGTTGTGAATTTCACTGTTTGTTAATTTTCCCAGATGCATTCTATGTCCAGCGATACACGAATTCAAACAGCAAAGGCAGTAACTGTGCAGGTTTTCTTTTTTTTTCTTTTTTCTTTTTTCTCTCTCTCTCTCTCTCTCTACTGTACTGTCGTCACCATGTGCTCCCTTTGTCTGCTCATCTCCCTTTTAAGCTGCTGTTGTTTTGACTTTTTTCTTCCAAAGTTCCAAAACAATGCAACAGCATATAAAACAGTAATTGCTGCTCCTGGAACTCGAGGAAATCACCTCCAATACCTAAAATACCTCAAAAGAAGGAGCAGCTGTTACAGCCAGAAATTTCTCCTGTCCTCCATCTTGGATTACCCAGAATCCACTTTTTTTTAGAACTGATGTCTCATTTGCTTCAGTGATTGATACTGAACTGAATGATTGTTCCCTTTTGAAAATGTAGTTCTGCTTTCAAAGTAACCATTGCCTGTCCAGCAATGTCCAACTCCAAGCCTTTTTTCTATGGTGATGTTTGGCAGGGTATGGCTGTTCTGGCATGACACTGCTTCTAACCGGGTTATCCTTAGTGGAGTCATCATCCAGGGTGTAGGATTTATCACCAGTAAGTTCCCTTTAATAAGGCTGAATTTATAATTGCTAATCGGCAGAAAGCCACAAGTTTCATATAAATACATGTCTATACATTCTGAAAAGTACTGTTAAAGGATTTATGAATATGGAATTATTTGATCTGTTTGACCTACTGCATTTGCTTCTTAGTTCTTCTTGCTGTTAACAATTTTCTAGGTGTAATTAAACTGTCCATTTAAGAGGTTTTGGCATTGCAGCCTGACTTGAAATAGACAGCAGGTCATTTAAGAAGCTATGGGGTGCAATGAATCAGTAAAATAGATAGCTTTTTTAAGAGCAACAGGAAAAAAATAGTGCTTCAAAAAGGCAAAGACTGATCAAGTACTGCAAATATATAAATTGTCGATAAGGCGTGAAAACAATGAGTAGGATCTTTGTGGGGTCTGCCAGACATGGGCTATGGCAACATGCATTGCAGTCACAAAAATGTGGTACAGACCATTTCAATATCAGGAGGATCTTGTGCCTTCATTTATGCCTTTGAAAAGTGGCAGTCTGATTTTCTGGTGAGTTCCAGTAAAGGGGAATTATTGCTTATTAAATGTCTTGTTAATGGCCCAACTTGTCTCATTAGTAGTCAGCCTTCCATCTTACCAAACCTGCCAAACAAGCTCAACATTGGGAAAAATCAACAGGGAAACCAAAGCCGGTTCCTGGTAGATTCATCCTTGTCACTTGCCCTGAAGGACCTCACTGTTGGAAAAAACTTACTTGATCTCATCCTTACCAATCTGCCACCTGGAGATGCACCTGTCCATGACTGTATTAGTAAGAGTGACCACCGCACAGTCAATGTAGGGGCAAAGTCCCACCATCAGATTGAGAATGTTGTCCACCCTGTTGTTGTCACCATGCTAAATAGGATAGACTTTGAACATAGACTAGCAACTCAAGACTGGGAATCCATGAGGCAATGTGGGCCATCAACAGCAGCAGTATTGCATTCCAGCACAATCTGCAACCCCCCTAAAGGTGTCATCAATAGTACTATCAAGCAGCATGAAGGCAACAATAACCTACTGATTGACACCCAGTTTGGGTTGCATCAGGACCACTCAGCTCCTGACCACATTACAGCCTTGGTTCAAACATGGACAAAGAGCTGAAATTCAGAGGGGAGGCGAGTGTGACAGTCCTTGACATCAAGGCCGCATTCAGCTGAGTGTGAATTCAAGGAGCCTGAGTAAAATCGGAATCAGTGGGCATCGGAAGCCAACTCTCTGCTGGTGGGAATCATACCTGGCACATAGGAAGAAGGATATGATTGTTAGAGGTCAGTCACCTCATCTCCAGGACAGCTTTGCAGGGGTTTCTCAGGGGGTGCCCTAGGCTGATTCATCAATGACCTTCCCGCCATCATAAGGTCAAAACTGGGGATGTTTGCACAATGTTCAGCATCATTCACGATTCCTCAGATACTGAAGCAGTCCACATTCAAATGCAACAAGATCTGGAAATACCAAGGCTTGGGCTGTAACATTTGTGCCACACAAAGGAACACATAGACATCACCAGTAAAAGACAATGTAACTATCACCCCTTGACATTCAATAGCATTACCATCACTGAATTCCCCACTATCAACATCCTAGGAGTTACCATTAACCAGAAACTCGACTGGACTCACTACATAAACAAAGTGGCTACAAGAGCAGGTTAAACACTAGGAATACTGCAGTGACTCACATTCTCACTCCCCAAAGCCTGTCCATCATGACAGCAAAAGAACTAGGAGCAGGAGTAGGCCACCTGGCCCTTCAAGCCTGCTCTACCATCCAGTAAGATCATGGCTGATCTTCTTGTGGCCTCAGCTCCACTTACCTGCCCTCTCACCATAATCCTCAATTCCTTTACTGTTCAAGAAATGATCTATCTTAGCTTTAAAAACATTTACTGAGGAAGCCTCAGTTACTGCATAGATTTACACCCCTCTGTGTGAAGAAATTCCTTCTCAATTCAGTCCTAAATCTGCTCCCCTAAGTTTGAGGCAATGCCCTTTTGTCCTAGTTTACCTGCCTGTGGAAACATCCTCCCCACTTCAATCTGAACTATTCCTTCATAATTTTATATGTTTCTATAAGAACCCCCTCATTCTTCTAAATTTCAATGAATATAATCTCAGTCTACTCAGTTCCTCCTCATAAGCGAACCCCCTCAATTCTAGAATCAACCTAGTGAACTTCCTGTGTATCCCCTCTAGTGCCAGTACATCCTTTCTAAAGTAAGGAGACCAAAACTGCACTTAGTACTCCAGGTGTGGCCTCACCAACACTCTCTACAGCTGTAACATAACCTCCCTGCTTTTAAACTCAATCTCTTTAGCAATGAAGGACAAAATTCCATTTGCCTTCTTTAATTATTTGTTGCACCTGCAGGAACACGGAGGTTCCTCTGCACAGCAGCGTGCTGCAATTTCTTACCATTCAAATAATTGTTCTTTTTACTGTTATTCCTACTGAAATGGATGGCTTCATATTTATTAACATTGTACTTCATCTGCCAGATCTTTGCTCACTCACTTAAACTATATCCCTTTGCAAAGTTTCACAGTCCCCTGCACACTTTGCTCGGCCACTCATCTTAGCGTCATCTGTGAACTTTGACACACTATACGTGATCCCAACTCCAAATCATCTATGTAAGTGGTGAATAATTGCAGTCCCAACACTGATCCCTGAGGGACACCACTGATTGCAAACCATAAAAGCACTCATTTATCCTTACTTTTTGCTAGATGCACCACATCTCCTGGGTCCCCATTGTCCACTGTGATCATAATATCATCATAGAATTCCAAAAGATTGGTTAAGCATGACTTGCCCTTCATGAACCCATGCTTCGTCTGCCTAATGGGACAATATCTATCGAGATGCCTTGCTATTTCTTCCCTGATAACAGACTCAAGCATTTTCTGCACTACAGAAGTTAAGCTAATTGGACTATAATTCCCTTTTTTTTAATCTACCTCCCTTTGGCATAGGATCATAGAAAGTCCACAGCACATGTTACTTTCTCAAAGAATTCCAGTAGATTGAATAAATGTGATTTCCCTTCCACAAAACCATATTGACTCTGTATGGTTAGCTTGAACTTAACCAAGTGCCTGCTATAACTTCTTTAATAATACCTTTTAACATTTTTGCCCTAATATATGTTGAAGTTAATTGTTTGTAGGTTTATGTCCTCCTCTGAATAAAGGAGTTACATTCACAATCTTTCAATACAATGGGAACATTTAAAATCAATAATTTAAAAAAAAAATTAAGATCATTACATCGACTAATTCAGTAACCACTAAGACTCTAGGATGAAGTACATCAGGACCTGGACTCTTGTCAGCCCATAGCTCCAACATTTACTCTACCACTTCTCTAATGATGGTAAATAACCAGATTGAATTCTCTCCCCTCCGTTTCCTGATTTATTCCTGCCTCTGGGATGTAACTTTGTCTCCTCAACAGTGATGTAAATGATCTGTTCAATTAATCTTATATTTCCTTATTTTCTATTACTAAGTTTCCAATCTCATTCTCCATCATTGTTCATTTTGTTAACTCCTTTCCACTTTAAATATTTAGAGAAACTTCTACTGCCTGTTGTTTTATATATCTGGCTATATCTCTCCTGTAGGAGAAAGTGAGGACTGCAGATGCTGGAGATCAGAGCTGAAAATGTGATGCTGGAAAAGCACAACAGGTCAGGCAGCATCCAAGGAACAGGAGAATCGACGTTTCGGGCATAAGCCCGAAGAAGGGCTTTCCTGAAGAAGGGCTTATGCTCGAAACGTCGATTCTCCTGTTCCTTGGATGCTGCCTGACCTGCTGTGCTTTTCCAGCAACACATTTTCAGCTCTATATCTCTCCTATACTCTAATTTTCCTTCTTTTTATGAATTTTTGTTGATTCCTTGGGGTTTTTAAATATTCTGTTCAATCTTCTGACCTGCCACATATCTTGGTACAATTATGTGCTTTTACTTATAATTTAATACTATTTGTAATATTACTAGTTAATGACAATCATTGGTCTAAACCTTGGAATGGTTATTATTTGTTACAATGTGTCTGTTCAGTATATTCTGAAATTTAAGATTATGTATTTGCATTCCTATTGGTCTATCCTTTAAACTAATATGCTGATTCTGCTTTCTTGCCATCATAAGTCTCTTTATTTGAAATGTTTAAAAATTTGTTTTCTATCTACTTCTCTATTCCTCAAACTGCATGTAAAATTGAATCATATTGTGATTGCTACTACTTAGGGGCATACTCTCTGTGAGGTAATTCATGAATTCTGTCTCATTGCACAATCCCAGATCTAGTATAGCTTGCTCTCTGGTCAGCTCTATAAAACCATAAGAGTAGAGCATTTGGCTCCTCAAGCCTACTCATAGTTGATCCGACATTCCTCATGTCCACTTTCCTGCTCTTTCCCATAATCCTTGATTCATCTACTGATCACAAATCTAACTCCGCCTTAAATATACACAAGGACTCTGCCCCCACTTTTGTGGCAATGGGTTCCAATGACTCTCACTTCTGTGGGAGAAGAAATTCCTCTTCACCTCAGTCTTAAATTGGCACCCCTTTATCCTGAAATAATGCCCTCTGGTTTTAGATTCTCCCGTGAGAGGAAACATCCTGTCAGTATTTACACTCTCAGCCCATTAAGAGTCCTATGTGTTTCAATGAGATCACCTCTCATTCTTGTAAACTCCAGTGAGTAGAGTCCCAACTGGTTTAACCTTTTCTCATACATCAATCCCTCCAAACTAGAGATCATCCCAGTCCACCTTCTCTGAGCCGCCTCCACTAAAACAATATATTTCCTTCAATAAAAGGAACCAAAACTGCTTCCAGTACTCCAGATATGGTCTCACCAGCAACTTTGTAGAGTTGCAGTAAGACTTCCCTACTCCTATGTTCCAAACCCCCTGAGATAAGGGCTGATATTCCATTAACTTTCCTGATTACCTCCTGCACCTGTGTACTAGCTTTCTGTGTTTGGTGTAAATGTACCCCCAGATCTCTTTGTTTAGCAGATTTCTGTAGTTTTCTGAACTTAACTAATATTCTGTTCTTTTGTTATCTCTTCCAAAATGCAGAACTTCACATTTTCTCACATTATACTCCATTTGCCAACATTTAGTTAACCTATCAATATATTTCTGTGAACTGTTTGTATTCCTCTCACTGAGAAAGTGTATAAGGTATGAGCAGGTAAGGAAGGAGTTAAGTTTTGAGTTTTATGAAACAAGAGGTTCAGCTACGCATGACTGAGATCAGATAAGAACTTACAGTTAACAATGAGGTATTGGAGGCAAGGGTAGAGGTTAATAAGGTGAAAAAGCATTCATTATATAGAGCCATTTAACAAGATGAAGAAGCATTCAGTATGTAAAGTCAGTTAACAAGGTGAAAAGCATTCATTATGTGAAACCAGTTATTCATTGTATAATGCTAGATGGCTTAATCTCTACAATTAACAATCGCTGATCATAACGGTCACCTAGTAAATATGTATGTTGCCTTATCTGGATTTTCCTCCCTGTAACTGACTATATAATTCATTAAGAATCTGCTGTTCGAGAGAAGACTGAGAACTCCTATCTCTCTGAACATGGGCGATCAAGGAGGCAAAACTATACTGTGTCTCTGAGTGTTATGCTTTGACTGAGGAGGGAATGGGATGACATCACAACCTGCCATTCCACCCATTTTTGTATCATCTGTAAATTTGGCTTCAGTATATTCACTTGCTCCCTCCAAATCATTGATATTTATTGTAAACAGTTATGGTCCCAGCACTGATCCCTGTGGAACCCTACTGAGTCCCAGGTCACCAACTTAGAAAAAAAGACATTATCTCCACTTGCTGTTTCCTGCCCATGTGCAAGTTCTCCAGCCATGCCATAATACTACCCTCCAACACCATAGTCTCTTATCTTATGATGTAGACTTTGTGAGGTACCTTATCAAATGCCTTTTGGAAGGCCAAATACAACACATCTATTAGTTCCCCTTTATCCACTCTGGTTCAGACTTCCTCAAAAATTCTAATAAATTAGTCAGATATGATTTCCCTTTCAAGAAGCCATGCTGATTCAGTTTGATTAGATTATGATTCTCCAAATGTTCTGCTGTTATTTCCTTGGTAATTGATCCAATACTTTTCCAACAAGAGATGTCTACAGTTGCCTGTTTTGCCTCCTCGTTTTGAGAACGGATGCTATCTTAGCAGCTTTCCAATCCTCTGGTTCTTCTCCTGAATCCATTGATTATTGCAGTACTACAATCAACACATCCTTTATCTCTGTAGCTATCTCTTTTTGGAGTCTAGTATGTAAGGAATTAGGGCCAGGGATCTGCTTTTAGCCCCAATAGTTTCTCTTACATTATTTATTTAGAATATACTTTTCCAAGAAATTATCGTGAAAATGTTCTATTGACACCTCATCTAGTTTACTTTTCCCATTTGACTTTTCAAATCTACATGTAGATTAAAATCTTTTATGTGTACTGCTGTGCTCTCTGACAAGCTCTTATTATTTCCTCCTTCCCACTCCACCCTCCCATAAAGTTAGTTATCTGGCCTGTACAGCATTTCTGAAGTGGCTTTTATACCTTTTATTTTTTCTCATTTCTAACCACTGTTTCTCCACACTTTTGTTTCCTAAACTTGGTACATTCCTCTCCATTATGCTATGCCCATCATTGACCAGGCGAGATATCCTTTTCCTAAAAACGTGTTATTTTTAAATGTCCTGCGCCCTTTAAGATTCATGTCCTGATCCATATCATCCTGCAGCCTTGTCTTTGTATTGCTTGCCAAATTGTACTTAATGATTTCTATTTGTGCTGTCGGTTCTTCTGTTTTGTTTTGAATGCATTGTGCTAGCAGATGCAGAAGCTTTAGTTTCATTCTTTTACTGTTTTTGTAAATTCTAGTCTTAGCTGTCTGTTGACTCTTAGCTTTGGACTGCTTATTTGTTCCTGTCAAGGTCTGCCTATCACTTTCTATATCAATATCTTTCTCTTGAGCCTTGGTCCCATTGTTTGATTTACCATATCTTTTCAAATTTAATCCTTTATGGTTCTTAGGTGTTGAATGCTTGTCAGTTTTCACTGGCCTTTCCAAAACGTAGTGAATCATCTACTACTTCTCTGCTCAGCTCAGTGTTCTGCAGTTGATTCACAACGTTGTGGTAGCAAAGGCAGCTATTTCTGAAATGACAGAATGCACAGCATGATGTACACGCCTGATGGAATTACATTCTGGAGTCTGTTATCCCTGTCATTCTCGATAACAAACCTGGACAGTGGTGGCCAGTGGCCAGTTAGTTCTTGTAAGAGGATAAGCACTATTGAACTGTACAGTGGGTACAGTACTGTTTGTATGACCAATGGTAACATGTAATCTTTTACATTAAGAAAGCAGAGTGTAGTTATCCAAGAGTAGGTTGCATTTAGAGAACAGATAAAGTAGACTCTTTCACCTGGATTCCAGTCATTAAAAATGGTAGGTGGGATAAATTCCAGCACTCACATTTCCATTAGGCAGTATGGTAGCACCATGCACAGTGACTGGTACTGCTGTCTCACAGTACCAGGGGCCTGGCTTTGATTCCAGCTTTGGTTGACTGTGTGGAGTTTGCATGTTCTCCCCGTCTCCTCTGGGTGCTCCAATTTCCTCCCAAAGTCCAAAGATGCCCAGGTTTTGATGAATTGGCGATGTTAAATTGTCCATAGTGTCCTGGGATGTGCAGGTTTGGTGGGTTAACCATGGTAAACACGGGTTATAGAGATAAGGTGGGGGTTGGGCTGCTGTTTGGAGGGTTGGTGCAGACTCAGTGGGCCAATTGGCCTCTATCTGATCTATCTATGATTTCCCAGCCTCTTTCCTGTTTCTGGAAACTTCTGCTTGGATGTATTAAGGGTGCAGTTACTAAGCCTGAATTCTTGACGTTGACTATTCCATTGTGAAAAATGGCAGTCTAATACTGCAAACTGAGAATGTGGTACTGGAAAAGCGCAGCAGGTCAGGCAGCATCTGAGGAGCAGGAGGATCGACTTTTTGGGTATAAGCCCTTCATCAGGAAACTCTCCAGCATCTGCAGTCCTCACCTACTCCTAATACTGCTAACCTCCAATTCGAGGCAGTTTTGATGGAATTGGGCTCCTTCTATAAGAATACATAGCTTATGGCACATAAGAGGAGGTGTGAACCAAAAAAGGAGAGTTAACTGCAACTGGAATTCTTTCAAATGATCAACTTTGAAGTACATGAAGGAATTTGTTCTTTCAGTCTGAGTACTGAGATACAGTAATTGTAGTAATTGATTATATAGCTCTAACCTGCAGAGGTGTGTTGATCTGCATTGTAGAATTGTTAAGATGTATTAGATAAGTGCTATAATACATTCAAACTGATGAAAACTGTGTTTGGGAACTCGTAAGTGTTATGATATGAAGGAATTTGAATGTTCACAGTCATTTACAATTGAGAAACACTACACTTCAGCTTTCCCTAAAGAGACAAAAAATACACCTGCATTAATAGAGAGGATACATCGAAAAAAAGACATCTGTTTTTGCAATTCCAATCAGCTTCATTGCAGAGGTCGGGGAAGGCTTATGACCTTGACACCCTCTGACTTCAGATGCCTTTGCATTATCCTCTGGCTCTGAAACCTGGAAGTCATAGAGATGTACACAGCACAGAATCAGACCCATTTGTCCAATACGTCCATGCCAACCACATATCTTAAATTAATCTAGTTCCATTTGCCAGCACTTGGCCCATGTCCCTTTAAACCATTCCTGTTCATGTACCCATCCAGATGCCTTTTAAATGTTGTAATTGTACCAGCCTCCACCACTTCCTCTGGCAGCTCATTCCATACACGCACCACCCTTTGCGTGACAAAGTTGCCCCTTAAGTCCCTTTTAAATCTTTCCCCTCTCACCCTAAACTTATGCCTTCTAATTTTGGGCTCCCCCACCCCAGGGATAAAACTTTGTCTATTCACCCTATTGATGCCCCTCATGATTTTATAAACCTCTATAATGTCATCCCTCAGCATCCGACACTCCAGGGAAAACTGCCCCAGCCTATTCAGCCTCTCGCTGTAGCTCAAATCTTCCAACCCTGGCAACATCCTTGTAAATCTTTTGTGAACCCTTTCAGGTTTCATAGTCATCAACAAACAGAGGGTATTTGTTACAAGGGTAGGAGCCTTCTCTGTCAGCATGGCTGAGTGAGGCACTGATCGTACTGACAAGGGATGCAGTTCATTCCAAGAATGCCCTGAAATGCCACCAGGTGTGTTAGAAATCCACTCCTCTGTCCTTCTAAGGTACCCCGAGAGCTCCCAGTTCATCCAAGCAGTTCAATGACCTAGCAGACCCCACACTGCCCCTCTCCAATACTCTCCAAGTAATTTCTGTGCAAAGCCATGGATTGGCAATGGCATGAGCCTTAGCACACACCTCTGGCATCCTTTGGTTGTGTAGGCCTCCATGAAGGTGATGAAACTCTTGTTAGAAGAAGCTAAACATGGACATGCCAGGGACATGATGGTATTAATGATATGGATGGATTACTCATTGTGTTCAACTGTTCAAATGTTTTGTTACCTTTGCAGGCTTCAGATCTATTCTTTTTTCAGATGTTTTTGAGCACTTCAAGTCTGTTTATACTGCAGTATTGTGTCTGTTAATTAAAATTATTGATTTTGTCACATTTTCTCATTGACTTCATGGAATTTCTTTCTGTTTTACATGCACAGTAATTAATACTTTCACAAGCTTCTAGTAGGCAGTGCTTAAAGTTGCTGAAGCACGTATGTCATTGGTAGTGTTCTCAGCTTCAAGCTTTTAGGGCAAGACAATCTAATCCATGCATCTTTCTACACATTAGAGTTGGTTCAATATTGACATTGGGTTGGATTAGGTAATTGACTCATGTAAATAACATTTAACACAAGTAAAATATTGCAGATGCTGGAAATGAGGAACAAAGTAGAAAAAGTTAAAAATGCAGTCCTGGCAGTATCAATGGAGAAATAACTTAACAAGTCTATAACTTTTCATCGGATCTCCCACCTTTTCAGCTGTTTTGGAAGATCAGGCACAATTAAAATGCAATTGAAATTGATCATCATTATTTACAATGACTCTTCTTGTAAAAGAAATAAAAAGACTTGTATTAAGAGATTTATCATCCTAAATATGTCTCAAATTACAAATATATTGACTTCTGAAATGTGATGATAATTTTGTGGGCAAAGTGACCATTAACATGTGGGACCTTCTGATGCACATGATGAGACAAATGGCCAATCAAATTATTTGGTCTGGCTTGAAGAATAACTAGAAGCCAGAATACTGGCAGAAATCTCTGGTTCCTTGAAAAACTCTATAAAAAACAGGTAACAAATAGGGCATATTTAATAGATACAGTTAACAGATACAAAGTCAATTAATGTGTAAATAGTTCTAATGTGGTTTTTACGTTTCCAGTATTAATAATTATTACATCCATTGTGTTATTTTTATCAATAATGGAGGATTATATGCACTTTTGAAGAATAGACTGCTGCTCATTAGCTGCTGCGATTAGGTGACAGAACAAAAAGTGTATTGGTCTGACAGATCTCCTGCAGAGCTGCCATGGCCCCTGGACAGGAGTGAACTGACTCACTACGCCAAACAAACAATTGCCATTTTTTTAAACTGTATAATGCCAATAAAGTGTGTAAATTGATATTTCTGATATCATTCAGTACCTGAATGATTAGTGAAGTGAATGCTGTTGGCCATTTGTAAGAAAAGTAAGAGATTGTGGTCAATGGGCTGGATCTTGTTGATGTGGCAGGAATATTATTACCCTTTGGGGAGATGGTGATAGATCCAAACTGACTTTTCAAGATAAGCTCCACCACTTTAATGCCAATCAGGCACTGGCAAGGCCACCTGTGGGCCATCCCTTGGAATTAAAAGTCTGGTGCTTTAAGCTCCATTCAATGAGAGAGCTGCTGGCTGCCAGAGGCTTGCAACTTTCACAATTGGCTGTACCACAGATGAGAAAGTGGCTGCTTTGCAGAAGAATACCTAGTTTGCAGGACCCAAGTGTGGAAAGTGTAATAAAGGAGTTAGCTCTCAGTGGACACACCCTGTCCACTGCCCCAGCTCCATAATCAAGCCCTGAGTGCCTTAGGTCAAGGGGTCCACCCTTCGCTGAGCGAACTGGCAAGCGTGTAGTTTGGTCTGTCTTGCAACTGTCTGCAGACAGGGCCACTTGCAGCTCAGTTAATCATAGTGATTAGGTTAAGGCCCTTCAATGTCCTTAGTTGGTCTCTTCAGGGTCTCAGTTGATTATGGGCAGGCAGGATGGCCATGTTTCTTCCTTCTCAAGCACTACTCCAGTGCTGGTGAGGAGCAAAGGTGTTTCAATATGCCACTACCCTGTCTAAATAAGATCATAGAATTTTACAGCACAGAAAAAGGCCCTCCATGTCCACACTGGTCACCAAGCACCTATTCAAAGTGGTTCCATTTTCTAGCACTTGATCTGTAGCCTTAGATGGTATTCTTCAAGAGATTATATAAATACTTATTAATTGTTGTGATGGTTCCCAACTTTGTAACCTTTCAAGCAGTGTGTTGCAGAACCCACCACCCTTTGGGGTAGACAATGCTTCCAAAAGCCCCCTCTAAACCTTCTGCCCATCACTTTTCAATGTATGGCTCCTGGTTATTAATCCGTTTGAGGGCAAGATGTTTTTTTCCTATCTATGCCTCTGAATCTGCCCCCTCCCCTCAGCCTTTGTGTCCTAATGAAAACAATCCCAGTCTATCTAGTCTCTCTTCATAGCTGAACTGCTCTAACCCAGGTAACACCCTGGTGAATCTTCTTGTGCCCTTTCCAGTACACTCATATGCTTCCTATAGATGAGAAATGTGTATAGCCCTCCAGCTGTGCCTACCTAACATTACACACAGCTCCTACCTAACCTCCCTGCTCTTGTATTCAATGCCTTAACTAATAAAAGGCAAGTATCCCATATGCCTTTTTAAGCATCTTATGTTTTCAAGGATCTGTGGGCCTTGAGGGCCCCTTCATTGTACAGTCTATTGCTCTGTTAGTCCTTGCAAAATGTGTCATTTCACATTTTTCTCATTAAGTGGCATTCTCACTTTCAAACTTACCAAATCTGGAAGAACAAAATTATGTCCTTTATTTAAGTAGGAGTACAAATTGTAAATGTTGAAGTTAGGCACTTACAAACTCAATAAAGATTATGTAAACAGATATACATGGTTTTATATGCTTTGGTATGATTGTCATCATTGAGCTCAATATTATGAATTATCTTCTTTGGATAATCTGAGTGCTCATTTGCTATTCATATAGAGGAGGCCATTAAAGCAAAGCGTAATGTAATCTAATAACCTCCCATCATGTATATTTGCAGCATAAGTGAATGATTAACAGTCAAGAGTGGAATCCTGGCTGGTTGCTGCCTGTTACAAGCTGAATGAACTTGCTGAGCTATCAAGAGAGTAAGATCTATTTTAAATCAGTTGCCTGTGTTAGAGTACTTCATACTTTACCTGGAGGAAAAAGACACGAATTAGATTAGATTAGATTAGATTACATTACAGCGTGGAAACAGGCCCTTCGGCCCAACAAGTCCACACCGACCCGCCGAAGCGCAACCCACCCATACCCCTACATTTACCCCTTACCTAACACTACAGGCAATTTAGCATGTCAGAAAGTTGAGACAGGCTTAACAAGATATTTGTTATTTCTCTTATCACTGCAATTTTATTGATATTTTGGAACCAGGAGTAGGCAGTAAAGTCTTCAAGTCTGGGGTTAATTGCAGTAATTAAGTCAGTGCCAATTTCAATATTGTGGTGTCTGGAATATTAGTGCTTTCCTTGAGTGTTTTGTTTTTAAGTTTGTGGCTTGATAATTAGTGAGCATATTGATGAAATATTCAAATTCTGCTTCAGTGCAAATCCAAATACTCCATGGAAACATAGGATATAGGAACAGGAGTAGACCATTTGGCCTGGCTGGTTATCCAATTTAGTACACTGTTCCCATTTTCTCATGTTTTTTGATTCCTTTAGTCCTAAGAACTATATCTACATCTTTGTTGAAAGTCTTCAATGTTTTGACCTCAACAGTTTCCACAAGCATACCCACTCCATGGGCAAAGGAATTTCTTCTCATTTCAGTTTTTAAAGACCTACCCCTCATCCTTAAACTGTATCCATTGGCTCTGGTCATTGACAACATCATTCCTTATTGATCCTATCCAATACAATTGACATTTTATAGGTTTCCATGAGATTCCCTCTTCATTCTTCTAAACACTAATGAACATAGTCTTAACTGATCCAATCTTTCCCTGTATGTTAGTCCTGCCTTTCCAGGAATCAGTGTAGGAAACCTTGTTTGTGCTCTCTTTAATAGCCAAAGCATCCGTTCTCAGATAATGATATCCAAAACTGCCCGCCATCTTCCAGATATGGTCTTACCAAGGCCCTTACGATTGCAGGCATGGCATCCCTTCTCCTGTACTCAAATCCTCTCATCATGAAGCCCCACATACTATTTGCCTTCTTCATCACCTGCTGCACTCACACATTTAACTGTCAGTGAGGACGCAGAGGTCTTGCATCTGCCCTTTTCCAATTTATTGCCATTCGAATAATAATCCGCCTTCCTGTATTTGCTACAAAAGTGAATAACATCACATTTATCCACATTATACTGCATCATCCATGTGTTTGCCCACTTGCTCAACTTGTCCAAATCACACTGAAGCATCTCTGCATCCTGTTCCGAGCTCATCTTCCTACCCAGCTTTATGTCGTCTGTAAACATGGAGATATAACCTGTCGTTTCCTCACCGATATTCCTTACGGCTGGGATCCTAGCACCAATCCCTGCTGTACCCCACTGGTCACTGCCTACCATTCTGATAAAGATTGGTTTATTGCTGCTCTGTTTTTGTCTGCCAGACAGTTCTCAATTCATTTCAGGACTGACAATCCCTTACACTTAATTGTACATGCTAATCTCTATATGGGACCTCATCAAAGATCATCTGCAAATCCAAGGGAACCATACCCACTGGCTATCCCATACCAACTCTACTGGATACATTCTCAAAAAATTCCAGCAGATTTGTGAAGCATGGCTTCTCCTTCGTAAATCCGTGCTGTCTTATCCTGTCACTGGCAATTAAGCAGATGCTCAGGTGTTTCAGCAACCTATTGGGTGTCTGTGGTCCTAACCAAGGATATATAATGAGGCTACAGGGATTTAGAGAGGCTATAAGAGAGCGATGAGTCTGGATGCAAAATTGAGAGAGCACGAGAGAGCAAGAGACTGCATGGCAGGATAAGGAGACAGAAAAGGAGGAAGAAGTTACAAATGAAAGTAGAATCTCCAACTTGAGGCTACATAGGTTCAGGAGCTCCTACATCGGAAAACATATAATGAAAGCTATAGTAATGAACACTGAATCAATGTTACATTTAAAAAGGAGTTTGAGCTAAATGGTAGTAACTGTCTGATTTATGGAAAAAATTATTGGCAAAGAATTTATTTTGAAAATCTCCTTCACTGGAATAAACCTGTGGCTGTACCAAAACTTGCTTCTGAGGCATGAATTCATAGTCAATTTTTATCAACCATCCTCACAGACAAAATTGACATTTATTCCATTTTCATGTCTTCATGCCTTGAATCAGTAATAATGCTTCTGGTATTATTGTATTGTCATTAGTTTATTGCTGTGATAACCATTTTGATAAAGTAAATTGTTTCTATGAAATTATTCTTGTTGATGATTTATTAAAATAGTGCATGCACAGAACAGAAATGTCTACTCTGTATGGGTGCTATCTCATCAAAGATGGTTTTATTTTCAGAGTCTGGCTACAGCTGGGTGTCAAGGCTGAGACGCAACAAATGCAGTCAATATTTATTACGGGCAGCTGTCACCAGGCGAGACAATTTCTGATTTAAGTGGTTCTGTCATCCTTTGTTCTGCATTTAGCAAACAACATTATCAACTTATATAACATTGCACTTCCTCTTTCAAGGTCTGCAGCATCCTATTGTCAGTGTAGTCAAAAAGCTGTTATGGGCAAAAACAGCAGAATGGGCGAAATGATTAAGGTATGCTAACAAAAGTATCTAATTCCTATTTGCACTCCGAGTAAAACTTTAAATTCAGTCCCTGTACTGGGTTGTAAATTTGAGCCTCTTTTTATGTGGTAGCATGAAAACAAAATAAGACTAGAGGTACTACAAATGGTGAAATGTAAAAACAGGTATGACCTCAAATTAATTTACTGCTGTATTTTAATTCCTAAATGCTTCTTTAATATCAAGGTCAGAAGTCAAACTATGCCTGGTTATAGTCCAACAGGTTTATTTGAAATCACAAGCTTTTGGAGTGTTACTGCTTTGTCAGGTGATGAAAGGGCAGTGGTCTGAAAGCTTGTGATTTCAAATGAACCTTTTGACTATAATCTGGTGGCATGTGACGTCTGACCTTATCCACCCCAATCCAACACCGGCACCTCCACATCATCTTTAATATCAAGGGGTTGTATCTTGTCAGAGTCTGTTTCGGGAGCAAAGACAACTACGTACACCTGAACCAAGTAGCCAGCTGGAGATTGTGCTTTGATCCTTATATAAATAAATTGATACTGCACATTGTCTGTGCAGACACCTCCTCCTGCAGACTTGTAATTTGCTCATTCTGCCTCCACATCAGAATTTAAAACACATTTTAATAGTGTCAGCCACTTGGAAGGCTACAGCATCATCAGGAAACCTGATGTGGGCCCAAAGTGAACATTTTCAACAAAGAGGGCCCAATACATGTTCTAAGAGCTCCCATCTATGTTTGAAAAATAACCTGACCCAATATCAAAGACAGAATACTGAGGATGCAGTAGATAGAGTCATAGAGATGTACAGCATGGAAACAGACCCTTCGGTCCAACACATCCATGCCGACCAGATATCACAACCCAATCTAGTCCCACCTGCCAGCACCCGGCCCACATCCCTCCAAACGCTTCCGATCATATACCCATCCAAATGCCTCTTAAATGTTGCAATTGGACCACCCTCCACCACTTCCTCTGGCAGCTCATTCCATACATGTATCACCCTCTGTGTGAAAAAGTTGCCCTGTAGGTCTCTTTTATATCTTTTCCCTCTCACCCTAAACCTATGCCCTCTAGTTCTGGTCTCCCCAACCCCAGGGAACAGACTTTGTCTATTTATCCAATCCATGCCCCTCATAATTTTGTAAACCTCTATAAGGCCACCCCTCAGCCTCCGACGCTCCCTGTAGCACAGATCTTCCAACCCTGGCAACATCCTTGTAAATCTTTTCTGAACCCTTTCAA
>NC_057713.1:57523765-57571555 GCF_004010195.1 Chiloscyllium plagiosum | reverse complement strand
CCATGAACCTGCGCTCCAATGTTTCTTTGTTCAGCAACACTCCCTAGGACCTTACCATTCAGTGTATAAGTCCTGCTCTGATTTGCTTTCCCAAAATGCAGCACCTCGCATTTATCTGAAGTAAACTTCATCTTCCACTTCTTAGCCCATTGGCCCATCTGGTCAAGATCCTGTTGTAATCTGAGGCAACCCTCTTCGCTGTTCACTACACCTCCAATTTTGGTGTCATCTGCAAACTTACTAAATGTACCTCTTATGCTCACATCCAAATCATTTATGTAAATGACAAAAAGTAGAGGGCCCAGCACCGAGCTTTGTGGCATTCCACTGGTCACAGGCCTCCTGTCTGTAAAACAACCGTCCACCACCACCCTCTGTCTTCTACCTTTGAGCCAGTTCTGTATCCAAATGGCTAGTTCTCCCTGTATTCCGTGAGATCTAACCTTGCTAATCAGTCTCCCATGGGGAACCTTGTTAAACGCCTTACTGAAGTCCATATAGATCACATCTACTGCTCTGCCCTCATCAATCTTCTTTATTACTTCTTCAAAAAACTCAATCAAGTTTGTGAGACATGATTTCCCACGCACAAAGTCATGTTGACTATCTCGAGTCAGTCCTTGCCTTTCCAAATACATGTACATCCTGTCCCTCAGGATTCCCTCCAACAACTTGCCCACCACTGAGGTTAGGCTCACTGGTCTATAGTTCCTGGCTTGTCTTTACAGCCCTTCTTAAGCAGTGGCACCACGTTTGCCAATCTCCAGTCTTCGGCACCTCACCTGTGACTATCGATGATACAAATAACTAAGCAAGAGGCCCAGCAATCACTTCTCTAGCTTCCCACAGAGTTCTCGGGTACACCTGATCAGGTCCTGGAGTATTATCCACCTTTAACTATTTCAAGACATCCAGCACTTCCTCCTCTGTAATCTGGGCATTTTGCAAGATGTCACCATCTATTTCCCTACATTTTAAGCAAAAGTGCTGGGAATACTCAGGAATCAGTTATGAGTTTCACATTTCTGACCCGTCATTAGAACTTGAAAATGTAATTTTTTTTAAGCAAGTGCATCGCCAGTGAAAGAGGGTGGCAAAGCAAATCTGTGATATGGTGGAGTGGAAGGCAAGGTTAAACGTGGTCCTGGAGCAAGGCAAAATTGGAGGGTGAGCTGATGGGTAGACATGTGGTAATGGGACAAGTAAAGCAACAAATGATAGCCTGGATTTTCCAATGGTCAGTCTATTCTTATTTCAGTGCAGGTAGGAGTCCTCATGGGGACACTGTGGAATTTCCATTGTTACAGCCACCAAAAGTATTGCTGAGAAATTGCATTTTCTGCTGGACAATTACTGTATGTTAGGATCCCTCCAAAAGTCTCTATTTAAATCAGAGCATTCAGAGGATTCCTATGAATTTAAAAGGAACTTGCTCATGAAAGATTAAATATGTAGTTTAACTCCTGTGTAACAATTCAATAACTACACCTCCCACAGACCATGAAAACCCCTCAGATCATTTCCTGACACTCCTCTGAACTCAACCTCAACCCCCTGCTCCCATCCCTATCTACTGGACTGAATTCCTTCTTCCTCCACCTGGACTTCCTCCCCACTCCACCCCTAACTCCATTCCCAACTTCCAATGTTGCTGGACAGCTTGCCTTGCCTATGCTGTACACTCGAATCTCCTTGTCCTGCCACCAGTACTGACCCTGCCCCTGGACTCTCTGCCCTAAATCACTTACTTACCACTTGGCAGCTTACTTACTTAGCAGCCTATCCAGCTGGCACCCAACTTATCTGCTGGCCCGCCTCCCTGCTACACTTACACCCTGCCTACTTTGCTCACTATTCCCCAACCCGACTGGAACCCGACTATCCCAAGACCCTCACGTCACACTTAATCTTTTGTAATTAGCACTTGACAGAGTGGCTATCAGGACCATTAAAAGTCCGCGTACTGCAGCTGACTGCTGGGAAAAGGGAGGGTGGTTTCTCTTTCCATGTCAGTGCTGTACCACCAAAGAACTATCACAATGGAAGTCACATTTCTGATGGAGCTCTGATCAGAATCTCTTCTCAGAGACAAGGAACTCCCTCCTTTCATAAAAATGAAGGACTGGAGTGGCAAGCTGTGTAAAATTGTCACTCCTTGGAAAATCCGGACTCAAGTTTCTAGTGCACTTATAAATGGCAGCTGCAGAATCATTGCAAGAGCTGAAAACAAAAACTGTTTGCTGTAATTGTTGGAGGTTATTTGAGACTGTAAAGTACCTTTTGAAAGATGAAGTGCTGTATCTCAAATATCCATTGAATTTCACTGGAACATTGTAGGAAGCCAAGGGCAGACAGGTGGGAGTGGGGCTCATTTTTAAAATGGAAATGACTGAAAGCTCAATGTCAGACCTGGGGAGTGAATCAAAGTAATCAGCAAAACAGTAGCTCAGTTTTCATTTGATTTCTGTAATGTGTGGGAAGCAAATACAGCATACCATAGTATATCTGTGGGTATGTATGTATGTTTTTCAAGAGTCCTTTGGGATAGGACATGATCAATTAAGTTGACCCGTGATCTGCCTCTCTTTGTGTTCATTTTAGGACCAGAAATTTGGGACCTGTCTAATTTTGAGACTGAATGTCTTAGTCTTCCAGTGTAACCCTTTGAAAATCATTAGCATTCACCTCAGGCCACTCAGCCAACAGAGCTACCCCAACCCACACATAAGCAAGATTTTCTGAAAGATAAATATGTCATTTAGATAAAGGATAGCCTGGTTCAATCCGTAGTTTTTATTAATTCTGGACAATGAGGATCTCTAGATTAGACACAGGGGAAAGTGCCATATAATTCCTGCCCATTATTAGTGACCAGCCACTGAAAGTACCCAGTGTATACAGGATTAAAGCCAACAATAATTTCTCCTACGGTTATATAATCTACTAAAACTCATGGAATAATGATTTAGAAAGGTGTCAGCCATTGTTCCCTCTAAACTATGCAACACTTATTAAAGTACTTTAAATGTAAGCCATTCACAAGGTACCATATACTGAAACAAACAGGCAATACATGACAACGAATATGGAGGAATTATTGCTGTCAACTGTACTAGTAAAACATAAGTAAGGTTTCACTCCCTTCATAAAATGAGGAAAAGGAAGAAAAATGGTGACAAGAACTGTTGAGAGAAGAATCCAACAATAACGAGAGAATAGTAGTGCAGTGGTTATTTTAATGAGCTAATAGTCCAGAGATATAAGTTTAATTCCAACCATGGGACTTCATGAAGTTAGATTCAGTTTAAAAACAAGTACTAAGTGTCTCTGAAAAAGAAATATCTACTTGTAAAGTGACCATAAAGCAATCAGTTTGCATTAGAAGTTCACCAATCTTCCTTTGGGAAGGGAACCTATTGTCCTTGTCTGACCTTGGTTTAGTTTCATAGCAATGTGTTTGAGTCTTGTACATGTTTTGAAATGGTCTAGCAATAATTATACTGTATGATACTGCTACAAGAAAATGGATAATAAGAAAAGGAAAAAGTCTGATTTTCAACTTGACAAAGTACAGACAACCTAGTTGATCTTTTACATTTACATTACATTAGATTAGATTACATTACATTACATTACATTACAGTGTGGAAACAGGCCCTTTGGCCCAACAAGTCCACACCGACCCGCCGAAGCGCAACCCACCCATACCCCTACATTTACCCCTTACCTAACACTACGGGCAATTTAGCATGGCCAATTCACCTGACCTGCACATCTTTGGACTGTGGGAGGAAACCGGAGCACCCGGAGGAAACCCACGCAGACACGGGGAGAACGTGCAAACTCCACACAGTCAGTCACCTGAGTCGGGAATTGAACCCGGGTCTCCAGCGCTGTGAGGCAGCAGTGCTAACCACTGTGCCACCGTGCCGCCCCTGTCTTGTAAAGATTATTTCACTGGAGTCTGTGAAATTGTATCAAAATTATGAAAGTTGTCCCATAGACAATTCCGTGGTGAAACAAAGCTTCTTAGCTCCACTACTTAGCTATTCGTCAAATCTCCATTGAATTTCACTGGAACATTGTTGGAAGCCAAGGACAGACAGGTGGGAGTGGGGCTCATATTTATAATGGAAATGACTCCTCCCACAGTAGCATCAGCAAAACTGTTAGAAAGCCACTTGCTTCTGTTGGTAATTTAAGAAAGATTAGAAACGGTGAACTTTGAGTGCTCAACCCTCTCAGGTCCAGGCTGTTAGCTTCTGCTGGGCAGACTGATAGAGCTAAGTTGTTGAGGGATGACGAAGGAGTAGGAGTGGGGAGATGGTACAAAACAACAAAACATATTTGTCGTGTGACACCATTTCCACTTCTGTGTCATTGGAGCTTATTGCTTCAACTGATTGGTTAGAAATTGGGTTATAAATGATAAGTAATTCCTTGAAAGTCTGTCTCATCCATCAGCCTTTCCAGGATGGAAACGTGTTTTCCAATGTGAAATCCAGAGCTACAATGGCAACCATTTGATCTTTCACCAAATCTGTCAAAGCTGGTGATGTCAGCTCCTTTATTGTAGACCTGGCTAAAGTATTTCAGGATAATCTACAGAATTCTGATGGTAAATCTACACAGACTGCAAGTATACATCTGTATATGATCATCTGTCATGCTGTATCTCCCTTGTAGGCCTTTAGTACTAGGCAGAGTTACTTATAAGAGGAAAGCATTTTGTTTTGGTTTGACCCTTAAAGTTCTCATTGAGCTGGGAAAGAGCCAGTTCCCACTGCATGCTGCCAATCACTAGTGCTGGCTATCTACTCTGTCAAATGTATGGAGAGTGCAAACATCCATGCTGGTACTTGGGAAGGAGGGATTGCATCAAGGTGCATCCCCAAGGATTGTCCTCATTTCCTCCAGAGTGCTGTCTTCAGAAAATTTTAGCTGTGAAAAGGAATAAAGGGAAAAGTTAGGATGGCTTTGAAAGGTTGTAGATCAGCAGAGGATAGTCTTGGAAATGCAACTTTAAGTCATAAAGCTTT
Source organism: Chiloscyllium plagiosum (assembly GCF_004010195.1). NCBI lineage: Eukaryota > Metazoa > Chordata > Chondrichthyes > Orectolobiformes > Hemiscylliidae > Chiloscyllium > Chiloscyllium plagiosum. The sequence continues at coordinate 57,566,516 of NC_057713.1, read as the reverse complement.
CTGAATTTTTGCTGAGGTGAATAAAATATTGTCTAGAGAGGTATTGCTCCACTCAGATGACTGAACCTCTTCCTACACTGAATTCAGATTGTCCAGCCCTATTGAATAGACATCCTGGTGTCATTCCTGAGGTGTTGGTGACCAGTGTTTTGCTGGCCACTTCCATTAGGAGTTGTAATGTGTTCAGAAATATTGTACCAGTTTTATTATTCATGCACCATCTGTGTAATCATGTTCATTTCCATTGCTAAGAAGTCAGGCATCACGGCTTGCAAACTTGCTTTAAGAAATGTATTCGCATTTTAATAAGGCCCAGGGAAGCTACCTGAATTCACATCCTGAAATATGCACTCAGTACCATTCCACAGAGAGCAAAATCAGGTGCGCTACAAAATGAACAGCCAATCTGGTGCCATCATTACTAACAAGTGTGTTAGGGTAAAATTGTGTCTGATGATGGTCACAAATTGTTTACATTGTAAGCCCTGTCTCTTAAGTACAGAAGAAGTTATTAGGGGACTAGTAGTTGCTAAAACAATTGAACGAAAAATTATCAATAAACTGTATATTAGAATATCGAACAGCATAGTTCTGATACAAAGGAATTAAATCCAGTCCAATAGAACTTTCAGTCTTTTACTTCACTTGACACTATCTTGAAACAGTGACTTTGTCAATTGCAGCATATATTAGTAGCAAGGTGACCAGCAGCACAACCTTAGAGGATGATCAACTTTGATTTGAATTAGCCATTAAAATGCAAGTGTATTGCCGTGTGACAATGACTCCAATCTTAAATCACATTTGGTAATAGGCTATGTAATAACTCAGCAAGCGCAGTATGTGGTCATTTACATCTGGTAAGAACTCCTTCGTTTGTGAAGCTTTAGATTACTTACAATGTGGAAACAGGCCCTTCGGCCCAACAAGTCCACACCGACCCGCCGAAGCGTAACCCACCCAGACCCATTCTCCTACATTCACCCCTTCACCTAACACTACGGGCAATTTAGCATGGCCAATTCATCTAACTTGCACATTTTTGGATTGTGGGAGGAAACCGGGGCACCCGGAGGAAACCCACGCAGACACAGGGAGAATGTGCAAACTCCACACAGAGAGTCGTCTGAGGCAGGAATTGAACCCGGGTCTCTGGCGCTGTGAGGCAGCAGTGCTAACCACTGTGCCACCGTGCCGCCCACAAAGCTGTGGGCCAAAGCTGTGAATATTTACACTGCAAACCTACTTCAGCAGCAATAAGTGGACATTTTGTATCTATTGTCTCTGCAAATTAATTTTGCAAAATATGCAAAAATTACCTGATGAAGGAGCGTTGCTCTGAAAGTTAGTGTGCTTCCAATTAAACCTGTTGGACTATAACCTGGTGTTGTGTGATTTTTACCTTTGTACACCCCAGTCCAAACCATGACTTTTTGAGAGAAGAAGGCTGACAGGAGATTTGATACAGATTTTCAACATTACGAAAAGACTGGATAGAGTAGGCAGAGAGGAGTTCTTCCTGCTTATAAAAGGAAGATGAATGAAGGGCATGGATCTAAGGTGATATGCAAAAGAAGCAAAGGTAATGTGACAAAATATGTTTTCACAGCATGTAGTTAGGATGTGGAACACACTCCCTGGAAATCCAGTGGAGGCAGGTTCAATTGAGGCATTAGTAGGTCATTCAATGATTGTTTACGTACAATTAATGTGCAGGGGTGTGGGGGCAAAAAGGGGAGATTGGCATAAGGTAGTGGTGCTCATTTAAAGAACCAGTGCATGAATGATGGGCCAAATGACCTCCCTCTGCACTGTAGTACTTCTCTGATTCTGGAGTCCACTTGCAGCACAATGGTAGTGTTCATATCTCTAGGCCAGAAGGCTTTGCATTCAAGTCCCATCTACTCCAGAAGTGTGCCATTACACATGTGAACAGGTTGATTTAAAAAAAAGATCGATAGAAGCAGCTTTTCTGAAGAAGGCTAGTCAGCATTTTGATCCAATCTATTTTAACATTATGAAATACAGAAGCAATTTCTTTTCTGTCATATATATCCCATGATGAGTAATCATAAAGCAGGATTCAGTACATCAGAGTGAAATGGCAAGGCTTTCGGTACATCAACCAAGTGGCTACTGATGCGTCATTATTTTAAAACTTGGGAAAGAGAGTTAAAATCTTTGCATCTGTGTAAGTGATTTGATGCACTGATTTCTCCCTTTTATGGTTGTGTATTAATAAGGTGCCATTACAGATGTTAAATCAGTTAGGTATAATAGCTTTTAATTCAAGAGAAAAAATAACAAAATATTGTCACCTAAATTATGAGAAAGTTTACTGTTATGAAATCACGACATATTCTTGAGCTCTTGTCATTTATTTCTTGGTATTTCTTCATCAAACAATTCAATCAATTCAGTCAGTTTGGAGAGGTGCAAACAGAACAAAAAACATTAGAGGTGAAGGATGACGTTTCTGTTGCACAACTGTCATAAATAATTCATCATAAAATACTTTATTAGCAGTATGTCATTTTGACAAAGAGGCTTTTCAGTTTGAAGGTCAGAGATGACTAACACAGAGGAATCGAACAACTTTTAGTAACCATTGGGAAAAACTGAACATTACTGTGAAATGATATATATCCGTAAAATGCTTTTATACCATGAATCTGAAAATGGTGATCCCCAGTGAGAAAATAAATGATGAATATCACAATTCAATGTCTTAAAGTTTGATATCACATGGAGACGATGTTGGCGAGTATGGTAGGTGCTGACTACCCATTTCTGAGGATTGGGAAGATGTGTGAAACATATTTAACAAATGGTTGCTGACCTGAAGTGCTAACTCTATTTGTCTCTCCACACATACTGCTGGCGTGATAAGTGCTTACAGCACTTTTTGTTTTTATCTCTTTCTGTCTGTTTGCTATGAAGGATGGGTATGAAATGAGTGTGCACACTTCAGGTCTATTTCAAATGGAACATAGAACAGTACAGCATAGTACAGGTCCTTTAGCCCTTGATGTTGTGCCGACCTTTTATCCTACTGTAAGTTCAAACGGACCTACAGACCCTTCAATTTACTGTCATCCATGTACCTGTTCAATTTAGGATAGGATAAATAGACAGAGTCTTTTCCCTGGGGTCAGGGAGTCCAGAACTAGAGGGATTAGGTTTAGGGTGAGAGGGGAAAGATATAAAAGAGACCTAAGGGGCAACGTTTTCACACAGAGGGTGGTACGTGTATGGAATGAGCTGCCAGAGGAAGTGTTGGAGGCTGGTACAATTGCAACATTTAAAAGGCATTTGGATGGGTATATAAATAGGAAGGGTTTGGAGGGATATGGGCCTGGCGCTGGCAGGTGGGACTAGATTGGGTTGGAATATCTGGTCGGCATGGACAGGTTGGACTGAAGGGTCTGTTTCCACGCTGTACATCTCTATGACTCTATGACTCTATATCTTGCTTTGCCAATGATGGCAGTGCATTCCATGCACCCACCACTCTCTGTGTAAAGGACTGACCACTGACATCTCCCTTAAACCTTCCTCCAGTCACCTTAAAATTATGTCCCCTTGTGATAACCATTCCTGCCATGCTCTGGCTATCCACTCTATCTCTGCCTCTCATCTTCCTCTATGCCTCTATCAAGTCGCTTCACATCCTTCTTCACTCCAATGAGAAAAGCCTTAGCTCCCTCAACCTTTCTTCATAAGACATGACCTCCAGTCCGGGCAGTATCCTGGTAAATCTCCTCTACACCCTCTCTAAAGCTTCCCTATAATCTTTCCTATAATGAAGCGACAAGAAGTGAACACAATATTCCAAGTGTGGTCTAACCATGGCTTTACAGAGCTGCAGCATTACCCCTGGCTCTTAAATTCAGTCCCCCTGCTAATGAAAGCCAACACACCATACACCTTTTTAACAACCCTATCAACTTGGGTGGCAACTTTGAGAGATCTATGGACGTGGACCCCAACATCCCTCTGTTCCTTCACAATGCCAAGAATCCTGCCTTGAACCCTGGAATCTGCATTCAAATTTGACATTCCACGCACTTTTCCAGTTGAACTCCATCTGCCACTTATCAGCCCAGGTCTACATTCTCGAGAGCATGTCAGGCAGCATCCGAGGAGCAAGAGAATTGATGTTTTGGGCATAAGCAGTGCTTTTCCAGCACCAGACTCTTGACTTTGATCTCCAGCATCTGCGGTCCTCACTTTCTCCCAGTTCTGCATCCTGTCAATAGTCCGTTGCAACCTACAACAGCCCTCCACACTATCCACAACTCCATCAACCTTTGTGTCACTGGCAAATGTACTAGCCCACCCTTCCACTTTCTCATCCAAGTCATTTATAAAAACCGCAAAGAGCAGATGTCCCAGAACAGATCCCTGCAGAACACCACTGGTCACCGAGCTCCAGGCTGAATACTTTCCATCTACTACCACCCTAGGTCTTCTGTATCCAGACAGCCAACGTTCCCTGTATCCCATGCCTCCTTACTTTCTGAATGAGCCTATCATAGAGAACTTTATCAAACACCTTGCTAAAATTCATTTTCACCACATCCACTGCTCTGCCTTCATCAGTGTGTTTTGTCACATCCTCAAAGAGGAGAAAGTGAGGTCTGCAGATGCTGGAGATCAAAGTTGAAACTTTATTGCTGGAACAGCACAGCAGGTCAGGCAGCATCCAGGGAACAGGAGATTCGACGTTTCGGGCACAGGCCCTTCTTCATTCCTGAAGAAGGGCCTGTGCCCGAAACGTCGAATCTCCTGTTCCCTGGATGCTGCCTGACCTGCTGTGCTGTTCCAGCAATAAAGTTTCAACACATCCTCAAAGAATACAGTAAGGCTTGTGAGGCATGACCTTCCCCTCACAAAGTCATGCTGGCTATTTCTAATCAAACTATGTTTTTCCAAGTAATCATAAATTCTGTCTCTCAGAATCCTCTCCAATAATTTGCCCACCACAGACGTAAGATTAACTGGTTTGTAATTCCAAGGATTATCCCTATTTCCTTTCTTGAGCAAGGGAATAACATTTGCCACCCTCTAATCTTTTGGCTCTACTCCAGTTGACAATGAGGATGCAAAGATCATTGCCAAAGGCACAGCAATCTCTTCCCTCGCTTCCAGTAGTAACCTTGGATGTATCCCATCTGGCCCAGGGGACTTATCTATCCTTATGTTTTTCAAACCTTTCAGCACATCCTCCTTCTTAACATCAATCTGTTCTAGCATATTAGTCTGTTTCATGCTGTCCTCACAAACATCAAGTTCCCTCTCAATACTGAATACTGAATACTGAAGCAAAGTATTCATTAAGAATCTCCCCTACCTCCTCTGATTCCAAACACAAGTTCCCTCCATTATCCTAATCAGCCCTACCCTCACTCTGCCACCCTCTTGTTCCTCACATAAGTGTAAAACGTCTTAGGGTTTTCTTTAATCCTATCCGCTAAAGCTTTTTCATGCCCCCTTCTAGCTCTCCTAAGTCCATTCTTCAGTTCCTTCATGGCTACTTTGTAACTCTCTAGAGCACTGTCTGATACTTGTTTCCTGAACCTTAAGGAAGCTTCCTTCTTCCTCTTGACTAGATGTTCTACATCCCTTGTCACCCAAGGTTCCTTCACCCTACCATCCCTTCCTTGCCTCAGTGGGACAAACTTGTCCAGCATGATCAGCAAGTGCTCCCTAACCAACCTCCAAATTTTTGTCATGTATTTCCCTGAGAACATCTGTTCCCAATTTGGGCGCCCCAGTTCCTGCCAAATAGTATTGTTATTTCCCTTCCCAAATACTTTCCCATACCATCGCTCCTGTCCCTCTGCATGACTATAGTAAAGGTCAGGGAGTTGTGATCACTATCACTGAAATGCTCTCCACTCGAGAGATCTGACACTTGACCTGGTTAATTACCAAGCAGCAAATCCAATAGTTAACCTATCTATATTTTGAGTCAGGAATTCTTCCAGGATACACCTGACAAAAAGTGCTGCATCCAAACTATTTGAACTAAGGAGGTACCAATCAATATTAGGGAAGTTAAAGTCACTCATGATAACAACTCTGTTGCTTCTGCAACTTTCTAAAATCTATCTCCCAATCTACTCCTGTGTCTCTGTTGCTACTGGGGGGTCTGTAGAAAACTCCCAATAAAGTGACTGCTCCTTTCCTGTTTCTGACTTCCATCCATATTGACTCTGTAGACAAACCCTCCTCAAATTTCGCCTTTCTGCAGCTGTTATATTATCCCTGATTAGCAATGTCACCCCCATCCCTCTTCTTTTTGAAACATCTTAACCCTGGAACATCCATCAACCATTCCTGCTCCTGTGATATCCAAGTCTCCATAATGGCCACAACATCATAGTTCCAAGTACTGATCCATGCTCTGAGTTCATCACCCTTATTCTTGATACTTCTTGCGTTAAAATGGATACACGCCAACCCATCACACTGATTGCAACTTTGCCCTATCAACTGTCTATCCCTCACACAGACTCTCTGCACGCTGTACCTGGCTGTAGACTAGCTACTCCATCCTCGGCTCTGGTTCCCATTCCCTGCCAAACTAGTTTAAACCCTCCCGAAGAGCTCTAGTAAACCTCCCACTCAGGATATTGGTGCCCCTCCAGTTCAGGTGCAACCCATCCTTCTTGTACAGCTCCCACCTTCCCCTATGGTGCTAGTTCATACAATTACCCAATTTGCTGAAATAGGCATTCTCATTCCATGATATGGCTCCTGTGGGATTAGAAATAGTAGTGTCATAGTAATGCACAAATGGAAACTGTTGGGAAGTTATGGCTTAATTGATGTTTTCCACTTATAATTCTGCCTTTGTATATAATTATATACAAATAGCAAAGTATATCACATTCCACTACATTTGAATTTTCATTTTCCAGCTATTTTCTCAATCCACTTTACAGTCTCCTGATGTTTTCCAAATTCTTTCTGGCTTATCCCTTTGTATTGAAATCAAATTTATTTATTATTACTTCCATGCTGATTCCAAATCTTCAGAGAACAAGAAAGGTTCCAATTCAGATCATCTGGATACTTTATTATAATTATTTGTTCATGGGATGAGGCTGTCACTGGTTAGAGCAGCATTTATTGAGAAGGTGGTGGTGAGCTACCTTCTCCAACCATTACAGCCAATGAGATGTGGGCATTTCTGAAGATGTTAGGATGGGAGTTTCAAGATTTTGACCCAGCAAAAGTGAAGATCCGTGATATCGTTCCAATTCAAATGGTGTGTGACTCAGTCGGGAGCTTGCTGTTGTTGGTGTTTAAACGCACCTGTTGTTCTTGTGGGTAGTAGAGTTTGCAGGTTTCATAAATGCTCTCAAGAGAATCTTGATGGCTTGCTGCAATGTAACTTGTAAATGGTACATATTGATGCCACACTGGTTCAAGGAGTAAATGGCTTAGATAGAGTGATAGTTAGCTGTGCTGTGTTATCCTGGATAGTGTTGAAGTACTTAAATATTGTTTGAATTGCAGTAATTTGGGCAAATGGAGAGTACTCTATCACTCTCCTAATTTTTGCCCTTTTGGTAGTGGACAGGCTTCAAAAAGTGACTTAGGCACTGCATGATTCCCAGCCTCTGACCTGGTCTTGCTGGTTTAGTTTTGGCCACTAGTAATCCCCAGATATTGATTGTGCCTTTTCAGAAATGGCAATTGAATGTCAGAACAAGATGGTGACATTATCTCTTGTAGAAGATGACTGGCACTTGTGTGGCATGAATGTTACTTCTCACTTAACAGTCCAAGCCTGAATGTTTTCTGGTCTTGCTGCATATTGGCATGCATGGTTTCAATATCTGAGAAGTTATAAATGGTAATGAAATTGTACAGTCGTCAGCAAACCAATCCATTTCTGATCTTATGGTTGAGGAAGAAGGCATAGGTCATTGATGAAGAAGCTGAAGATGGTTGTGCTCAGACATTATTCTGAGGAACTGCTGTAGGGTTGTCAATGAGCAGAGATGGTTAACATCCAACAGCCATCATCCTTTGTGCTGGGTTTATTAAAGGCTGAGATAGATATACTTCTAATCATTAGCGGAATTGGGGGTTATGGGGATAAGGCAGGGAAATGGAGTCAACGATTATCAGATCAGCCAGATCTGCCATTGAATAGCAGAATGTACTCGATGGGCCAAATGGCCTATTTATGCTCCTACATCTTATTTTGCATGGTATGAGCCCAGTCTGTGGACTTGTAAATGGTAATTCACATTAGTTCAAGTTTTGTTAGGGCTGCTTGATGCTTTACTCCATCAAATACTGCCTTGATATCAATGGCAGTTATTCTCATCCCATTTCTGGAATTCAGCTTTTCTTGGAATTTTGTCCATGTTTGAACCAAGGCTGTAATGAGGCTAAGAGCTAATTGGCCCTGCGGAACCCAAAATGAATGTCAGTGAGCAGTTCATGGCTGAGTAAGTGTCACTAGATAGCACTGTTGGTGTCACCTCCATCACTTTATGATAATTGAGAATAGACAGATAGGTAGTCATTTATTGGCTTGGGTTTGCCCTGTTTTCTGTGGGCAGGACATACTTGCACAATTTTCCACAGTACCAGATTGATACCAATATTTTACCTTTACTGGAACAGATTGACTAAGAGCTAGTTACTAGTTCTGGAGCACAGACCTTCATTACTATTGCCAGAATGTTGCCAAGGCCCAGAATCTTTGCAACAGTCAGTGCCTCCAACTGTTCCTTGATATCACATGGAATGAATTAAATTGATTGAAGATTGGATCTGTGCTGGTGGGGACCTCCAAGGTAGACTGAGATGGATCATCCACTCTGCATTTCTGGACGAAGGTGGTTACATATGTTTCAGGAATAGGAGTAGATCCTTCAAATATGCTCCACCATTCATTTTGATCACGGTTGATCTTTTATCTCAAGGAAATTTCCTGTTTTCTCCTCATGTCCCTTGATGCCTTTGAAATCTAAAAATGTATCTGTTTCTTTATTGAACACATCGAGTGACTTGACCTCCACGGCCTTCTATGTAGATTCTGCAAGTAATATGTTGACCTTTGTAGCTGGAGAACTTGAGTACAGGAGCAGGGATCTCTTGCTGCAATTGTACAGGGCCTTGGAGAAACCACATCGAGAGTACCGTGTGCAGTTTTGGACTTGTTATCTAAGGAAGGATGTTTTGGCTATGGAGGGAACACAACAAAGGTTTACCAGACTGATTCCTGGGATGACAAGACTGATGTATGAAAAGAGATTAGATTGGTTAAGTCCAGAGTCACTGGAGTTTAGATGAATGAGAGGGCATCCCATTGAATTCTAACAGGACTAGACCTGGTAAATGAAAGGATAACCAAATAGTCTAGAACCAGAGGTCACAGTTGAAAAATCTAGGGTAGCCACTTAGTGTTGAGAAGAGGAAACATCTCTTCACCGAGGACATTGTGAGCTGATGGACCTCCCTGCTACAGGAAGTGGTTAAAGTCAAAACATTAAAGAAGGAGACAATATAGTTCTATGGGCTAAAGGGATCAAAAGGTATAGGGTGAAAGCAGGAACAATGTACTGCGTTGGATTGGTAGCCATGATCATGTTGAATGTCAGATGAGGATTAAAGGGCTTTGTATGGCTTACTTTGGCTCCTATTTTCTATGTTTCTACATTTCTAGACGATTTGACAGGTTCAGTCCTGTTTGAGTGAAGAAGGTTTTCCTCATCTTAGTCCTAAATGGTCTACCCCCTATCCTAAAACACTGCCCTCTGGTTAAAGAAGTTGAAAGGCGATTATATCGTTTCTTAGGTAGAGAGAAAACAAAACTGCATGTACTACTCATTAACGCTGTATATAAATGCAGTAAGGCATCCCCACTTCTGAACTGAAATGCTCTTGCAATGAAGACCAACCATTTGCCTTCCTCACTGCTTGCTGCCTATATGTCTATTTATATTGATCAGTCTACAAGAACAGCCACATTGCTTTGTATATTCACATTTCCCACTGTATCAACATTTGAATAAGATTCTTCCTTTCTGTTTTTCACACTAATTGTAAAACTTCATGTTTAGCCACATTGTACTGCATCTGCCATATGTTTTTCTTCCATTCAGTCCATTTGTCTAAATCTCCTTGAAAGCTTCTGACTTGCACCTCACAACTCTCAGTTCCAACCAATTTTTCATCATCAACAAATTCACGCAATTTTCAATCCATGCCAATACATTACACCCACGACATGTGCTTTAATTTTGTCCACTAGCCTCTTTTGAGGGACCTTACCAAAAGCCTTCTGAAAATCCAAATACACCGCTTCTTTTCATTCTCCCTTATCTATTGTACTAGCTACATCCTCAAAAAAGCTCCAGTAAATTTGTTAAGCATGATTTACCTTTATTACAGTCGCGTTAATATGTCACGAAGTTCTGTTATCACATCTTTTATAATAAATTCTGCCAGTTACTTAACTACTAATGTTAGGCTTTCTGGTTTATAATTCTGCTTTTTTCACTTCATCCCTTTTATACAATGGGTATACATTTTCTGTCCTCAATCTGTATAAACTGCTCCAGAGTCGATAGAATTTTGGAATTTTGGATGACCATCAGTACTTCCAATAATTCCAGGACCATACTTTCATAATCTGGGTATTGGTAACTAGTCAATCTTCAAACTCATTAATTTCCCTAGCACCATTTTCTTACTGATGCTAATTACCTTCAGTTCTGCCATCTCACTCGACCCTTGGTTTCCCTTAGGGAGATGTCAGCCTAATGGAATTATCACTGGACTGGTAATCCAAAGACCTAGGTAATGTTCTGGGGACCTAGTTTTGAATCACACCATGGTTGATTGTAGAATTTGAATTTAATAAAAAAAAGAAAACCTGGAATTGAGAGTCTAACGATGACCATGAAATCATTGTCAATTGTTGGAAAAATCCATCTGGTTCAGTATTACCCTTTAGGGAAGGAAATCTGCCAGCCTTACCTGGTCTGGCTTACATGTGACTCTAAATCCTTAGCAATTTGGTTGACTCTTAACTGACCTCTGGGCAATTAAGTTTGGGCAATAAATGCTGGCCTCACCAGAGATGTCCATATCCGTTGAATGAAAAAAAAATTCTGAGATGTTATTTCTGTCCTCTTCTGAATACTGACGCAATGCTGGTCTTATACAAGGTTACTTTGCCCTTGAGTTTTTTTTTCAGAGAGGGGTAATTGGCCAAGCTCCATTGTGTCTGAAGTTTGAATAGTTTATTGGGGTGTTGTTGTTCACCTTAACAGATATTGCTTCAGGCCAAAAGCTTGAAAGGTCTTTTGAAAATCTGGTATAGTCAAGGGGGCATGGCCAGCTGTGCAGTTCAATTCAGTTCAGGAGTGAGTTGAGGTACAGGGTAACTGGAAGCTTCTCTCGCTCCTTCTGCCCTTTCTAACTTCAAGCCTTAAGCTCTAGTTTGTTTCAGTTTTTACTGTTTGTGCTCAGGGATGTGTGTATTGGGACTGTTGCGAGTATTTTTGGTACAGCATCATTGAGTCGGGTTTGGATAGGATAAGTTATCCGGTATTCTGTTTTCTGTTCTTTGTGTTTCATTCCATAATTTTGTAAATAAATTGTATTTGTTTAAAACTTGGCAGTCGACCCGGCTGATTTACTCCAGGAATATTTACTATACACCTCGCTAAACAAATAGCAATGTTACGGTCTGGGCTACCTGCTTAAAAATATTTTGAGGGGTCTAGCCTAGACCATAACAAAACTAAATAACAAATCACCAAAGAACTGTTATTTAGTCTGTCACTGCTCGATTCACGCCACTTATTTTTTGACACTCTACCTGGAATTATCTTACCATTATCTCTCTGTATAAAAATTTTGTGCCTGTTTGCTTCCCTCCTCTTCACCCCTGAAGAAGGAACAGTGCCCTGGAAGCTTGTGATTTCAAATAAACCTGTTGGACTATGACCTGGTGTCGTGTGACTACTGACCATTGGGTATAAGGAACCTGAAATTGGAACCTGAAAAGTATACACATTCCCCAGGAAGACAATATCTAGTGTCAGTGAATCAGGTGCAGGATGCTACTTAGAATAGTGGTGGAGAGTGGTGGGCTTTGTCCTGAGAGGGAAGACAGGTCGTAGTAACTGCCCGGAATTATGCCCTTACCTGTACAGTGAGCTGTATGTACCAAATAGGTGTTTAATGTGGGGAATGAGAGTTATTATTTCTTCCCCATTAAGTTGATAGGTGCTGAAATAAGAACTTCTTTTGATGGTCAAATGTTGACTTCCAGATTGTGGAAGAAGTGGGATCAAGCAAATCTTGTGCATGGCTATTGTCACCCCTTCGATGGGAATGGCCTCAAACACAGTAGCAGCAAATTCACTTCGATTTCATGGGACCAGTAGAGGGACAGATGCTACCAGTGGTTGTGGATTGCTCATTCCAAGTGGCCTGAGATGGAGATCATGAAGTCAGTATCTGTGGAACCAGCAATAGACTGACTGGATGTAATTGATAGTGTAGCACAGCAGGTCAGGCAGCATCCAAGGAGCAGGAGAATCGATGTTTCGGGCAAAAGCCCTTCATCAGGTATCAGGAACCAGAAAGCCTGATGGAGGGCTTTTGCCTGAAATGTCGATTCTCCTGCTCCTCGGATGCTGCCTGACCTGCTGTGCTTTTCCAGCACCACACTCTTAACTCTGATTTCCAGTATCTGCAGTCCTCACTTTCTCCCTCCTGACTGGATTAATGTTTGCGGGAAACCTTGAACAAGTTGTGAGTGACAGCAGTCCACAGTTTATAATGCAAGAGTTAAAGAAGATTAGATTCCCTACAGTGTGGAAACAGGCCCTTTGGCCCAACAAGTCCACACCGACCCTCCGAAGGGTAACCCACCCAGACCCATTCTCCTCTGACTAATATACCTAACACTATGGGTAATTTAGCATGGCCAATTCACCAAACCTGCACATCTTTGGACTGTGGGAGGAAACTGGAGCACCCGGAGGAAACCCACGCAGACACGGGGAGAATGTGCAAACTCCCTACAGACAAAGCTAGAATCAAATCTGGATCTCTGGCACTGTGAGGAAGCAGTGCTAATCACTGAATCACCGTGCCACCCAGAAATACCTGGAAACTCACGGAGTCAGACAAGGGACAGCATGGTGCCTCAATGGTTAGCACTGCTGCTTCACAGTGCCAAGGACCCGGGTTCAGTTCCAACCTCGGCCGACTGCTTGTGTGCAATTTGCACATTCTCCCGGGGCTCCGGTTTCCACCCACAGGTTATATGGATTGGCCAGGCTAAATTACCCATAGTGTTCAGGGATGTGCAGGCTGGGTGGATTGACCATGGGAAATGCAGGGTTGCAGGGATAGGAAGAGGAGTGGGTCTGGGGGGGGATGCTCTTCAGAGGGTTGGTGTGGACTCGATAGGCCGAATAGCCTGCCTACACATTTTGGGGGCTCTATAATGTGAGATCAGCTCCGTATTACCCAGTGACAAATAGCCAAGTGTAGAGATGTGTTGAAATTTGAAGTAAGCCTTAAAGTCCTCACAAGGGGAGGATTTACTGAGATGGTGAATCAACAGGTTTCTCAGCATGTACAGGAATGCATCAAGTACAATGACCCAGTGCTCACCATCATCCTTAATGTTCACCCACCAACTGAGAGCTATGTATGTCCTACTGCAACCAGAGAGGTGGCAGAATGAAATCAAGGGCAGATGGTCAGAAAGATAGGAACCTCATGGTATTCCAAAGAGGAGAGACCACATTGGCATGGAATGATACATCTGGGGAGAAATGGATCCCAGCGGTGATGGTGCTTATACAAGAGCATTGTCGTATATGGTGCAGATTCGGGATGAAATGATCTGGAGGAGATACATGGACCATCTGGTTACCACACCTCACCACTGGGAAGACATCCCTCAGAATACTGAACTGGACCAGATGGGACTAGGTTGTTGACTGAATCATGTGTCTCCAAGTCAGGGTTGGCCATCCGCAGGGAGGAGACAGCAACAGCATCACAGTGCAACAGCAGCCAATCAGAGAGGGACGTATCTGTGGAACAACAGCAACTGCTGGAAGCCCAGGAGACTATACTAGAAAAAGTTCCGAAGACAAGGGTATTGCCATCCCCCTGAGAAACTGATCAGGTCAATGTAGACTACAGAGGGTGATTTACTTTTTCCATGACGTTTTGTAAATATTCCTTTCAATTTTATATATGTAAGCTACAATGCTTGTATAATAGTTATAATTGTCGGATGTATGCATATTGGTAATGGAGTGTCGAAATAAAGGAAAAGGGGTGTGTGTAGTTACTTGTGTGTTGCCCTTTAAGAAAATAGGTCAGGTGACTGGTTGTGGGAGCGAGAGGACCAGTTTAGGACTGACTGTGAAGCTGAGAGGATGTATAATAAATTATTCCCTATTCAGATTTACCCTCTGTCTACCTCGTGTTATATTTCTGGTTCCTGCAAATGTGGTCAACAGAGATACTGAAAGTGCCCACGACTTCGGTATTCCTTTTGCATAATAACCAGTGTTTTAATAATAATATCACATCTGTAGAGAAAGTTATCTTTGCTTTCTGCAAAGAAGAGGTGGTTTTCCTGGTGAAATACTGCAAGCAATTCAAAATTGTCACCTGTTGTGTCAGAGGGTTTAGAAAGATTCTGAGCCACTTTATTCAACAGATCGTCTGTCTGTTGCAGTATCATCCTTATCCACTTCTTCGTGAAAGAGCAAGTTAAAGTGTAGAACTTAGGTTGAGGCATATCACCATGATCCATGGAGTATCGTGTACCTCTTCCTTCTAACCTGTTTCCAAGAGAAGTGAAGGATCTGAAATATCCTCCATTACACAGGGGTAATGTTTATCAATAAGGTATGGCTGATGAGGTAACAAGTCACCTTCATTCCATGGTGCAGCAGATGAATAAAGGAGGTTCAAAGCTACATATGCAGCTCTGTTCAACAAAGAATTATGCTGATTGGTAATGACATAGAAACAAACTCTCTATCTCATTGCAATGAATGATAACTTGCGTCTGATCTTGTGCTGTTGCACTTTGAAGCTTGAAAGAAGACTTGTGGAGAAATTGAGATTTCAAGACAGCATTGAGTTTGAAAGAATGGACTCTTTGCATCCATGCAAAGTCTTCTTTCTATTCACCATAATATCTACATACCAGAAAATAGCTGAGGGTCTCCCACCATTTAGTGCATAGCCTTGCCACAATACAAACAAGAAGAAATAGCTGGAGTAGCACTCCCTTTTCATTGTAATAAATCTATTAGTATGTTGTCAGCCATCTGATTAACAAACTGACTGAGCTGGAGTCAATGATCTGGTTCTAGTGTAGGTATCTGTCCCTTCATGTTTTGCTTGTGAAGTTCACCCTGTCTGGCACCCTGCACTGCTCTTCTTAATGTAAGGTCTTCTTTAGACTTCAAAACTTCTGTGATAGCTTCACTCACTGTTATTACTGTCCTGCTTTGGTTCATCTTTCAAACTTGCATATTAACAATTATCTGTGAGGTAGTATAAATTGTAAATAAAAGAATCAAAGCATCTCCTGTATCCTGATTACACCAATTAATTTTGTTTAAAGTTGGGCTTCTCCTTAAACCAAATTAAGAATACCTCTGGATTACTAGTCAAGTATGCAAAAGTGAAGACTGCAGGATGCTGGAAACCAGAGATTTCGATCAGAGTGGTGCTGGAAAAGCATAGCAGGTCAGACAGCATCCGAGGAGCAGGAAAATCAATGTTTCGGGCAAAAGCCCTTCATCATTTCTGATGAAGGGCTTTTGCCCGAAACATCGATTTTCCTGCTCCTCGGATGCTGCCTGACCTGCTATGCTTTTCCAACACCACTCTGATCCAAACCCTTACTAGTCAAGTGTCCATCATGCTCATCTGCAGAACTCTGATCCATTGCTAGCTTTCCTACAGCCATTATATTTCTGCCATTTTGTTACCTTTACCATCATTAATTTTTGGACCTCATCTCTTCTGTGGTACGCTATCACAATTTTTTCCAACTGTAAAGTGTCATATTCACTTCATTCTAACACAAGGTAGTTTATTCAAGCAATTAGTCAGAAATTACTTTTTAATCAATGTATACTGACTGTCTCCAATAACCCTTAGCTTTCCAAAATGCTCACCGATTATGGTCTGTAGAAGTTTTCTAACAGCGATCAGCTCCTGTTGATAATCTGGGATGTAGGTCACTTCCACAGCAGTCATGAAACAAGAAAGAAACAATGATAACTACACCAGAATGAGTTGATCTATGAAGAAAAAATGGACTTTATGGCTCTGGTGCTTTTTTATTCATCCAAACAATTGTTGGTTCTGACCTGGGAATGTATGGAGTGACAAGTGTTCTTCTTCTTATCACTAGGGACCTGTAATCTCAAAACATTTTTTTAAAAAGTGTTGAAATGTAAAATGACATTATACTTGAAAATCAGCTAATAGATTTATGTAGAAACTTCCATGAATATAACATTAATAATTAAATACAGATGAATGCATCATCAATAATTAAATATTCTGCAGTGATTTTAAAGCCAATACATTCCAAATGTTAAAATATATTCTTAAAACTTGCAAGTTCAATATTTTTATGCATGTTTCATCATGCTTGACTGTTCCAAAGTGCTCTTCAGCCAATAAAATACCTTTAGATCATAACAACTGTTGCAGGATTTCAAACATGGTAACCAATTTGGGTGCAGCAAGCTCTTTCACTTTTGTGATGTTGATTGCAAGATATAAATTGGTTAGATACTGAGATAACTCCATGCTTGTCATCAAAGTAATGCCATAGGACCTTTCTCCATCCAGTTAAGGGGATAGCAGTTATTCTTAGATAAGGGGAAATCATTACATGCTACAAACTATCAAACAGAGATGAGATAACCATCTCACTAAGGTGCAGAATAAAGCCCCAAGTCACAAGTGTCATGGTTGAGAAAACTGCAGACAACATCTGTGAGGGCAATGGAAAGTATATTTCATCCGCTTTATACCTTAGTGAAATTCTTAGGAAGAAATAATGAGGTCAGATCAGGTGATGGTAGATTCCTTAATTCTCAAGTCCCTCTGCTGGCACATAGGTATGGCACAAAAAACAGCAATTGCTGGAGAACCCCAGCAGTTCTGGCAGAATCTGTGGAGAGAAAGCAGAGATAACATTTCGAGTTCACTGATTTTTTGGGTTTTCTGAGTCATTGATGTTCAAAGGTCATTGGACTCAAAACGTTCACTCTGCTTTCTCTCCACAGATGCTGCCTGACCTGATAGGTTTCTCCAACAATTTCTGCTTTAGTTTCAGATATTCAGCATTGGCAGTTTTTTGTTTTTTATACACGGGTATGGTAGTCTTCAGTGAACAAAGTGCATCATATAATTTTTAGGGCACAACAGCATAAAGGTTTACTTGAAATTTATTAAAGAATTCTATTTTGGAATTTGGTAGTAATGTCCTCCATATTGTGACACCATTCAGATTAGATTAGATTTCTTACAGTGTGGAAACAGGCCTTTCGGCCCAACAAGTCCACACCGCCCCATACTGGCTGTTAATTCGATTTAATTAATAACAATTTGCATTTCTTGTTGGGTTGCTTTCTGCCTTAGAGACATTTGGGTTAGGTCAGCAAAACTGTGAAGCTGTTTGCAGTTTATTCAGGAATTAAGTAATTGGGCCCATTTCAGTAGATCCGCTGCAGTTGAGAAAAAAAAAGTATGTGTTTTTCGTCTTAATGAAATAAAAACTACTTTTCTTAAAACCAACTACTATTCAAATTAGTGTGTACATAAATGATGATGCGGCTAATGCTCACAGATGAAGCTAAACCTGAGTTTTAAGTGAGTTAGATGCAAATTTATAAAAGGGCAACCATTCCAATTTTCAAGAAAATGATTACACTTATTATTTTGGCATTTTAGAAATTTTTTTTAAATTAAAAGACTTTTTAAAAGCATTTCCTTGCATAGTTAATCTTTTGGATTTTTTTTCCAATTGACACATGTACTAATCTATATGTTGTATATAAATAGAAGTTAACTTACATTGTAGAGAATAAAATGATTCAAAACTAATCTGAGGACAGTCTTCTATGTTTCCAGACGTGCTAAGAGCATTCAAACAGTTATTGCCTAAGTGATAGCCATTTTAGATAGCGATTGCTATATTTTATTTTATGAACTCAGAAACCAGAAGGTTTTCTCAAACTATTGTTAGTGAGAGTACTAAGACACAGACTGTAATGAATTAGCTGTGATTTGTTGGTGATAATAACCACTAGTGAAGTAGCACTGTATCGAGCACATGGAGTACCAGAAACATCACTGCCATTAACAGAAGGAGTAGCAGAGCAGAGATTGCTGCAGTACATGAGAAAAATTGTTGAAGTTAAAGCAAAAATTGAGGCTAAAGTGATAAATTTTTCATATTGTACTTTTCAGTAACTACTTGCTGGAACCAGAAGTGTGTTCTGCAGAATATAAGCAATCAATTGTTATGTTGTCTACTTCGAGCCATCGAGGTTTTACAGCATTTTGTATCCACATTGGTAATCAAACTACCATCTATTCTAAACTCATTTTCAAGCACTTGGCCTGTAGCCTTATATGTTACATTCATCTTTCTTAAGTGATTTGCAGGCTTCCACCTCCATGACCCTTTTACTCAATGTGTTCCAGATATTCATAGGCCTCTGAGTGAATTTTGATTTCCTCAAATCTGCTCTAAACCTCCTCCTACTTACATTAAAGCCATATTCCTTGGTGTTTGATCTCTATTCTAAAGGGAAGGTTGTTATGACACAGGGTAACCCCCCCTGCAAATTTAACCCAGCAACACAGAGAAGATTTTTCACATGCAGTAATCTGTGAAAATTTGAGAGGCCAAGAACTATTTAAAGCAAAAAATTAACGACTTTATTTCTTAAAGTATATCAGCGAATAAGTAACTAACAACTATTTACAACTCCTTCCTCTAACCTATCTTTTACTTTCCCTTCTATAATACTAGTCCGATAAAACCCCCAATTAAGATTTACCAAAAATTCAAATTTTAAAACTAGGTAGCTGTTGAATCTTCCCTTTGTATCTTCCTTTGTCAGTTTTCCTCTTCTCAGGATTTCTCTTTCACAGATGGTTGATAGATAAATGTATCTTTAAGAGAGCTAATTTTCCAGGCAGTCTGCACATGGTGGCTTGGCAGTTTTCACGGTCCTTTATCCCCAAAGCATCTGATTGTGAAACTTGAAAGGGTTCAGAAAAGATTTACAAGGATGTTTCCAGGGTTAGAGGATATAGAGAGAGGCTGAACAGGCTGGGGCTGTTTTACCTGGAGCGTCGGAGGCTGACGGGTGATCTTGTAGAGGTTTACAAAATTATGAGGGGCAAGGATAGGGTAAATAGGCAAAGCCTTTTCCCTGGGGTCGGGGAGTCCAGAACTAGAGGGCATAGGTTTAGGGCGAGAGGGGAAAGATATAAAAGAGACCTACGGGGCAACTTCTTCATGCAGAAGGTGGTACGGGTATAGAATGAGCTGCAGAGGAAGTGGTGGAGTCTGGTACAATTTTAACATTTAAGAGGCATTTGGATGGGTATATGAATAGGAAGTGTTTGGAGGGATTTGGGCCAGGTGCAGGGAGGTGGGACTAGATTGGGTTGGGATATCTGGTCGGCATGGACAGGTTGAACCGAAGGGTCTATTTCCATGCTGTACATCTCTATGACTCTATTGTCAATATACCAAATTCAGACTTGCTTAGAGTTTGCGTTTTTTTGGCGTATAATTTAAGCAAATTGGCCTAATTAGAATTTGTTTTTGTTTCCAGGCAACCAGATACTGTAGCTGCTGGACCACATGTTACATTGTATCTTATTCAGAAAACTTGGTGCTATCAGGTAGTTCTGCTAGCTTTTAACTTTCTTAAAGGTACAATACTCCCACATCTTCATAGACAGAGATTTCTCCCTGTCTACCTTATCGTTGTCCCTCAAAACATTTTATACTTCAATCAGGCCTTCCCTGGTTTGAGCAAAACAACCCTAGTTTATATTGTTGAGAATAAAATGGTTCAAAACTAATCCTCTATGTTTCCAGGGTTAGCACCGAGATGATAGTCACTTTAGGTTGTGATTGCTATCTTTTATTTATTTTATGAGCTCACAAAACAGAAACTTTTCTCAGAGTATTGTGTTTTTTTCATTTTTATTGAGAAATATTTCTTTACAAAACTATAAAATTATAAAATATAAAATTATAACAACAATAACGCTAAACTGACTAATACTACCCTACTGTACAGAACAAATCAAAACTATACTCACTACAGATCAATAAATAAATAACGTGGCTCAGCACAACTAAACTGAAGCCCCCATCATCGAGAGCATTAATTATTACACCCACATTTATTCGAAATGCTTCCTCAAAGGGCATCAGGTTTACTAAACCTAACCACCATGAGTAAACGAAGGCCCTGATTAAAATGGCAGACAAATCTGCTTCCAGGTAATTCAAAAAGGGCTGCCATGTCTTATAAAAATGTTCCATTTTTGATGCATAATATTAGTGAGAAAATCCAAAGGGATGTGTTTCATAATTAATTTACAACACCCCAACTTTGGGGGGGTTCTCAGACACCCAGCACATCAGAATGTTCTTCCTCGCACAAAAAGTGAGAATGTTAAAAAGCTTTTTCCCATGTGCATCTAAGGAAGGTCGGTTGGTCACGCCCAGGAGAAGAGAGACCGGGTCTATCTTAACTTCAGTCTCTAAGAACCTCTCTATTACACCTGCCACAGCGCTCCTATACTGACAAAGCTTGTGGCATGACTACAAACAATGAGTGAGGGTATTTATGCTTATTTTACACTTGGGGCACATTGGTGGTGCTCCCTTTTTAAATTTCACAAGATGATTTGGGCCAAATGAACCCTATGAAGAATGTTTCTTGCGTTCTCACAAATGTCCTCCCCTGTCTCGGAAGAGAACTTAACTCCTGACTCTTTTTCCCAGACCTCACATAGTTGCTCAATATCATCCAAGGCACTATCCCCCAGTAGGCGGCTGAGGGTACTAACCGAGAGAGTGCTCTTGGCATGAAACACCGGATCTGTAGACGTTGGTTAAAAGCATAGTTCCTTTTTGAATAAAGTCCCTAACCTGGAAAAACGAGAAACATCTCTACTAGACAATCCATACTTGCGGCTCATTTGGTCAAAGGACATCATGATCTCACCCTCAAACAAGCCACCCAGACAAGAGACTTGTCTAGTTGCCCAAAGTTTAAATCCAGGGTGCATTACCCCTAGCCGGTATCCCAGCATACCAACTATAGCGATGAGAAAGGAGGTTTTAGATAAATTGCCCTCACTCTGCCACATTACCCCTCCATGCTTTGACAGTATTAATAATAATTGGATTCTGACAGTATTCCATAACTGTCCTCATCTTATCCAGAAACAGCAGACTAGTAAGAGGACACTTTGCCTGGGAGGCCTTGATATCCAATGATATTGACACCGGGTCCTCACAAGCCCAGCCACTTACAAAAGACAGAAGGGATCTTAGTTGGTATCTCTTAATATCCGGAAATTCTACTCCCCTAGCCCTTCGGGTAGTTGCAATTTGGCAAGCTTAATGAGGGGCTGTCTGTGATGCCAAATAAAAAAACTAAACCAGCCCATAAAGCTCTGCAATATTTGCCTGGGTAACATCAGAGGGAGCATACACATGGGGTATAGCAAACAAGAAAGGACATTCATTTTAATAAGGGCTATTCGACCTAACCAGGATATTGGGAGGGCCTCCCATCTTTGAAGATCTTGTTTAATCTTGTCAAACAAGTGAACAAAATTAGCCTTAAAGAACTGATCAAAGTTGGGAGTAACAAAAACACCAAAGTAAATACCCGCGACCATTTAAAAGGAAATCATGATTTATCTCCAATTTTAGGTATTCCTCTAAGACCCCCCCATGGGCATAGCCTCCGACTTTGCAAAATTGATCTTATATCCCGTAGAAGAGCCAAATAAATTAATACATTGGATTAAGTGGAGTACAGAAACTGCCGGGTTTGATAAGAAGAGAACATCCTCCGTATATAATGTGTTCTTATGTGCACTTGATCCCACTTCTGGGGCAGTTATGTCAGAGTCCCTACAGATAGCCACTGCCAGCAGCTCCATCACCAACATAAAGAGTAGAGGTGAGAGGAGACAACTTTGTCAACTGCCACTACCGATACTGAAAGTACTGGATCTTACACCATTAGTGAGAACAGCAGCCAGAGGGTCTCTATACAGGACCTCCACCGATCTGACAAAGACCTCACCTGGACCAAACAGTTCTACTGTGTAAACAAAATCTGGCCACTCCACCCAATGGAATGCCTTCTCTGCGTCTAAAGAGATCAGTAATCCCTGAACTGATCGCTGCTGACACACATGAACCATATTCAGTAAACGATATTGGTGGAAGATCTGTGGTTATTTATAAAATCTGTCTGGTCCTTTTTTTAATTGAAAAATTTTAAAAATTATTTTACAAAATTCTAAAATTACAATAAAATAGTATAATAATCTTACAATATAACAACAATAACAATAAACTACTACTCTACTTCACAAAACAAAAACAAACACACAAAATCTACCCACACTGCAATTCAATAAATGATTAAAAAAATAAGTTAAATTAAATTCGGTTGACTTAAACTAAATTACAGCACTCAGTGCAACCCCACCGAAGCTCCCCATCACCAGCAGCATCAGTTGGTATACCCGTATTTATTCGGCCCGCCAGGCCCAGTTGTTGTGGCTATACAAAGGCCCTAACCAATATAGTTGACAAATCTGTGTCTGTATAGTTCAAATAGGACTGCCACATCCAATAAAAAAATTCCATTTTCTGATGCACCATACTTGTAAGGAAGTCTAGGGGGACATGTTCCATAACTTACCCACGTCACCCCAAAAGGCCTGGGGGCTTTTCTGAGATCCAGCTCATCAGAATGTTCTTCCTTGCACAATACTTAAGAATATTAAACCGTTTCTTTCCATGCTCATCTAAAGAAGGCAGATTCGGCAGTCCCAAGAGGAGGGACACTGGATTTACCTTGACTCCGGTTCCCAAGACCCCTTCCAAAACACTTGCTATAGCACCCTAATGCCTGCAAAGCTTGTGATATGACCACAGACAATGGGTAAGATTACCAATATCTATTTTGCATTTGGGGCACATTGGAGAGGTTCCTTCCTTAAATTTCACAAGCCGCTCTGGAGCCAAATAGGTCCTGTGGAGAACCTTCAGTTGCATAGCCCGTGGTCTGGAACAGATTGAAATCTTTCTCACATTCTCCCAGGTGTCCTCCCATGCCTCTGACGAGATCACTACTCCCAATCTCTGAGCCCAGATCCCGCAGAGCTGGTCAATGTCCTTTGAGATACCACCTCCTAGTAAATAGTAGAGGGTACTGATCGAGTGAATACCTGTGGACTGAAGAACTGTCGTCTCTACATCAGACTTATAGAGATTAACTAATAGTATGGTCTTTTTCTGTATAAAGTCCCTAATCTGAAAATAACGAAAGAGGTCCCTACTGGACAATTTATATTTATGGCTCAGCTGATTGAAAGAAATCAGCCTCAAATGAGTCTTCCAAACAGGATACTCTTCTAGACTCCCAGAACATAAAGCCAGAATCCGTTGATCCTGGCCGAAATCCTGGCATTCCTACTATGGGAGTAAAAAGGGAAGTTTTATATAAATTGCCCTCACTTTGTCGCATCATTCTCCACGCTTTAACTGTGTTAATGACAATCATGTTTCCACACTGCTCCATGACAGTCATCTTGTCCATAAACAGCAAATTAATAAGGGGACATTTTGCCTTGGATGTCTCAATGTCCAGCCATATTGACCGCGGGTTCTGGCAAGCCCAATCATTCATGTAGAATAATAGGGAACATACTTAATATCTCTTGAAATCTGGAAAGTCTTCCCCCCCCCCCCCCCCCACCCCCTGTGGAAGCTACAGTTTAGCAAGTTTAATAAGAGGGTGCCTGCGACACCGGACAAAAGAACCAAGCAAACTGTTAAACCACTGCAACGCTTGCCTCGGTTGCATCAGAGGGAGCATTCACATGGGATATAATAAAAGAGGAAGAACATGCATTTTAACCAAAGCTATTCTCCCCAACCAGGATATTGGTAGAACCTCCCAACGCTGAAGGCCCTGTCTTATCTTCTCAAGCAAATGCATAAAATTAGCTTTATATAATTGATCAAAGGCAGGAGTAATAAAAATGTCTAAATATAGAAAACCTTTCTGTGATCACCTGAAAGGGAACTGGATTCCACCTTCAAGATCGGGTACTTCCCCAAGACCCACTGTGGGCATGGCCTCCGATTTCATAAAGTTATACCCCAAGAAAGAGCCAAATAAATTAAAATTCATATTGTTCGGTTAGATAGAAAGAGAAGAACGCCATCTGCATAAAGGATGATTTTATGCCCTCCCCTCCGATCTCTACTCCGGGGCAACTATATTGGGGTCCCTCCAGAGAGCCTACAATCACTAATGTAAACAGCACGACGAAAAGGGGCACACCCTTGTCGGCTGCCCCTACAGTACTACAGACATTATGCCATTAGTAAGGACTGCTGCCATAGGATCACTATATAACACTGCCACCCATCTGGCAAAGACCCCCCCCCACTTCAAGATCTAACCGTTCCAGGACATAAAAAAGGTACAGCCATTCCACCTGGTCAAATGATTTTTCTGCATCTCAGGAGACTACCAATCCCAGGATCAGCCTCTGCTCGCACATCTGCATCATGTTCAGCACTCTTCCAATAAAACCTGTCTGGTCCTCCTTTACGATAGAGGGCAATACCTTCTCCAACTTCAGTGCTAGCATTTTTGACAGAATTTTAAAATCCACATTTAGCAGCAAGATGGGTCAGTACGAAGCGCAGTCCTCTGGTGCTTTCCCTCTCATGAGAAAAAAGGAGATATTTGCTTCTGACAGAGAGGATGCAACAGGGCAATATCAGCACTCTCCTTCCTGAAATTCAAGAGTAATTCTTTTCTCTTCACCGGCAAGTGACTTCCCTTAATATTCCAGTGCACCATTTAAGAAGACAATTAGCCATACCCCTCTATAATAACCCTTGAATCCCAGAGGGTAAGAACCCTACTTACAACGTGCCGTATGTAAATAAATGGAGATGCATATAGCCTAGAAAATACACACACTAAAACTACATTAATGAAACTTTCAAAAACTACATATACTAAAAACCAACAAACAGAACCAAATACAAAATACAAAAAAAACTTGATGGGAGACTCTACCCTTGCCCACAGGGGGCACGTACACTGCCCACATACACCTCAATAGCTCCTTCTAGCTTGAGTCACACCCCAGACTCAGGCAAAGGGTAAAAAAAAACAGGTATTATGAACAAAGAAATTAAAAATGGGCATTCCACCCATCCCCATCCATACATTTACCTCAATTAACACTGGAAAAAATCCAACAACGCTTTCTGTAATTAAAAAACAGAGAAGTACATGAGGGAAAAAAGGGAAAGGGGCAAAAAAGCATTATTGTCCATGTCCTTGGATCTTCCGGTCTATTTTAAAATGTCCAGGAAGGTGTTAGCTTTTTCTGATGAATCAAATAAGCACACAAACCCCTCATGGATGAAATGGAACACCGCCAGGTACCTCACAGAGTACTGAATACCAAGATCCCTCAATCTCTTCTTCACCTCATCAAAGAACTTCCTCTTGCACATCACGGTCACAGGAAAGTCCTGGAAAAAGATAATCTTGGATCTTTTGTAAATCAGGGCCAGTGGATCCTTCCCCAGTGATCTGGAGACTTTCATTATCTTCTGTTTGTCCCTATAAACATTGGAATCACACTCGGACCAAGCGGGGGGGTGCTAGTCCGAACCAGGCCTGTGTACCGGTGATGAGCTCTGTCAATCTGCACCCAGCTGACCTCGGCCTCCCAGCTAAGAATTCACAGCAGCCACTCTTCAAAGAAACTGGCTGGCTGCTCACCTTCCTCTCCTCTGGCAGCCCGACAGCCTGGATGTTCCTTCTTCAAGGTTGTTGATCTGCTCCACTTAGGCCGATACTTGCTTCATGTTGACCCGTCTGAACCCGCCTCGCCAAGGACTTGGCAGGGGTCTCCGATGCCGCGGCCCGCCACTCGACCTCCTCCACTCGCTTCCCGAGTCCTTCCAACTCCTGCTCATGCTTCTGTAGCATGTCCAAGATCGGTTCCAGCCTGATGTGATTTTCTTCGATCGTAGCTTTGATCTTTTCCCAGAGCTTCACAAATCTGCAGTTGAGTAGGTGAGTCTATTGGGGTTCAGAGAAGGCCAAAGCAGCGGCACAGACTGTAATGAATTAGCTGTGATTTGGTGTAATAATAACCACTAGTGAAGTAGCACTGTATCTAGCACATGGAGTACCAGAAATATCACTGTCATTAACAGAAGAAGTAGCAGAGCAGAGATTGCTGCAGTACATGAGAAAAGTTCTTGGAGTTAAAGCGAAAATTGAGGCTAGTGTAATAAATTTTTCATATTGTACTTTTCAGTGGTCTCTGTTCATGGCTGAATCTCTCCAGCCCAGATAAATCTCCTTGATACCCTCTCTAAAACTTAGTGTGGTGACCAGAACAACACACAGTACTCCAGTTATAGCCAAGCTAGCGTTGCATGCAGCTACAATGTAATTTCTCTGCTCTTGTATGCAGTGCCTTGACTAATAAAGGCAAGAATTCCACATGGCTTTTTAACCAGCTTACCTACCTGTTCTTCAGCCCTCAAGGATCCATGGGCATGCACACCAAGGTCCCTCTGCACTTATAGAGTCATAGAGATGTACAGCATGGAAACAGACCCTTCAGTCCAACTTGTCCATGCCAACCAGATATCCCAACCCAATCTCGTCCCACCTGCCAGCACCTGACCCATGTCCCTCCAATCCAGATGCCTTTTAAATGTTGCAATTGTACCAGCCTCCACCCCTTCCTCTGGCAGCTCATTCCATGCACATACCACCCTCTGAGTGAAAAGGTTGCCCCTTAGGTCTCTTTTATATCTTTCCCCTCTCACCCTAAACCTATGCCCTCTAGTTCTGGACTCCCTCCAGGGAAAAGACTTTGTCTACTTATCCTATCCATGCACCTCATGATTTTATAAACCTCTGTAAGGCCACCCCTCAGCCCTCTGACGCTCCAAGGAAAACAGCCCTAACCTATTCAACCTCTCCCTATAGCTCAAATCCTCCAACCCTGGCAACATCCTTGTAAATCTTTTCTGAACCCTTTCAAGTTTCACAACATCCTTCTGATAGGAAGGAGACCAGAATTGGATGCAATCGTCCAACAGTGGCCTAACCAATGTCCTGTACAGCTGCAACATGACCTCTAAGGTCCTACCATTTAACATGTACTCCCTTGCCTTGTTGTCCTTCCAAAATGCATCACCTCACACATTTACTACTTGTGCTATGTTATATGTTTAGAGAATGTAAAATATAGGAGCAGGAATAGGCCCTTCAGGCCTTTGAGTTTGCTTTCCTATTCAATGAGTTCATGATTGGTGTTTCTTAACCACACCTTTTTCCTGCACTATTTCTATAACTGTGGGTGTTATTATTGTGTAAAAGTCTATCGATCTCTGTCTTGAGGGTTCTGAATAGCCAAGCTTCCATAGCCATTCTGGGACAGAGAATTCCAAAGATTCTGAATGAAGAAATTCCTCCTTATCCAGTCCAAAATGGGCATGTCCATTATTCTGAGATTGAGGCCCCCAGATTCTAAACTCTCTCTGACCCCCAACCTCTGCCCCAACAAGCAAGTACAAACATCCTTCCTGCATCTGCCCTGTCAAGCCTTATAAGAATATTGGATGATTCAATGAGACCACCTCTCCTTCTTTTAAACTCTGGAAAATAAAAGCCCATCTATTTAATCATTCTGCATAGAACAATCCTTCTGTTACAGGAATTTGTTTGGTGTGCCTTCATTCAGAGACAGATAACTGAATTAAATTCAGACTCCTATTATGGTATCTGCTTAAACTGGCTCTAGTGCCTTACAGTAATGAAGCTATAAGAATAACATCTTCTGTTGGTCCAGCCTGAAAGCATGTAAAACATTAATTTGGAGCAGTAACATATTTAATGCTTTCATTTGCGTAGGGCTAATTGCCTAAGTCAGTCCTTGAAGAATGTGAAATTGGGGAGTGAGCACAAGCTTGTGAAATTAATCCAAACACGCAACACACTTGGTATTAAAAGGAAATGGAAAGTCACATGGCTTCTGCAGCATTTGCTGCTGATCTGTCTTAGTTTGAAACTGCACCATTCATGGAGGCATAAAGTCACAGCATGGAAGCAGACCCTACAGTCCAACCAGTGCACGCCGAGTGTATTCCCAAACCAAACTAGTCCCATCTGCCTGCCCTTGGCCCATATGCCTCCAAACCTTTCTTATTCATGAACTTATCCAAATATCTTTTAAGCATTGTAACTGCACCTACATCCATCCTCTCCTCTGCCAGTTCATTCCACACACAAACTATTCTGAGTGAAAGTTGCCTCTCATGTCCTTTTTAAATCTTTCTCCTCTCAATTTAAAATTATGTCCCCTGGGGACACCCCCCGGGGAAAGGACCCTTGTAATTCACCTTATCTATGCCCCTCATGGTTTTATAAATCTCAATAAGGTCACCACTCTACTTCCTACATTCCAGTGAAAAAGGTTCCAGTCTTTCCAATCTATTTTTATATCTTAACCGCCCTCCCCTTCCAACCCCCTTTCATTCCCAGCAACATCCTAGTAAATCTTTTCTGACCCCTCTACATTTTAATAATATCCCCCCTAGATCAGGGTGACCAGAAAAGGACACAGTACGCCAGAAGAGGCCTCACCAATGTCCTCTATAACCTCAACGTGATGTCCCAACTCTTATATTCAAAAGTCTGAGCAATGAAGGCAAGCATGCTAAACACCTTCTTAATCACCCTTGCTACCTTTGATATGAATTTCAAAGAATTATGTACCTGAACCTCTTGGTCTCTCTGTTGTATAACACTACCCAGGCCCTACCATTAATTGTATAAGCCCTGTCCTTGTTTGTATTAACAAAAAGCAATACCTCCTATTTATCCAAAACTCCATCAGCCTGTCCTCAGCCCATTGATCCAAATCATCAACAACTCCTTCAATTACCATCTGCACTGTCCACTATTTCACTAATTTTGGTGTCATCTGCAAACCTACTAGCCATACCTCCTATATTCTCATCCAAATCATTTATATAAATGACAAACAAAAGTGGACCCAATATGTATCCCTGTGGATACTAGTCACAGACCTCCAGTCCAAAAAACAATTGTCCATTACCACCTTCTGTCTCCTACCATTCTCTGTGTAAAAAATGTCGCCCCTCTAGAAACCTGATGGTTTCTAGAGTATAGTTCCTCTTTTTGATGGCTCCTTATGTTTCATCCAATACAATGAATACTGATGTATATTGACTATAACCAAAACACATTGTAGAAAATCAGTGAGAAAAATAATTGAGGTATTTATGTCAATATTTTGTAACTTTGAAAAGATTCGAAGCATCACTTTTTAAACCTTTCTCCTCTGATCTAATTCACCTTATGTATGCCCCTTATGATTTTATAAACCTCAATAATGTCACCCGTCAACTTCCTACACTCCAGTTTAAAAAAAATCCCAGTCATTCCAATCTATTTTTATATCTCCAATCCAATTGGCAAGTTCACCATGAATCCCTTGTGATCGAACTTTGCTAATTAGTCTATCATGCAAAACCTTGTCAAAGGCTTTACTAAAGTCCATGTGAACAATGTCTGTCACTCTTCCCTCATCAATCTTTTTGGTTAGTTAATTAAAAGAACAAACAAAGAACAAAGAAAATTTGCAGGTCAGGAATAGGACCTTCGGCCCTCCAAGCCTGAGCCGATAAAAAAAACTCAATCAAGTTTTTGAGACATGATTTTCTTCAATTCACAGTAGAGTAGTTGGAAGATTGGGAGTTGGGATGGGATGGTGGTCTGAATTCAATACCTTTTATTCAATTCTCACATCTTGTGAGACTGATGGTTTCTAGAGTATAGTTCCTCTTTTTGATGGCTCCTTATATTTCATCCAATACAATGAATACTGATGTATATTGACTATAACCAAAACACATTGTAGAAAATCAGTGAGGAAAATAATTGAGGTATTTATGTCAGTACTTTGTAACTTTGAAAAGATTCGAAGCATCACAAATGTACTGGTGACCAGATTCAGCAGACATCCACAATAGTTAGAAGGGTTATAAGGACAAATGGTAACTCAGCCTTTGTGACAACATGGGATCTGGCTATAGCTGCCGTTTAGTCAAAAGTAAATGAGCAACATTGAGAGGGTTCGGTGTCTGCAGGCAGCAATATGTAGTAAACAATGAAACCAGTTTACTATTTGTGACCTGGGCTTGTTCCCCTTGATGTTAGCAGCATGCAGACTTGGTTCTGCTGTGTTGCTCATGTGTTACAACGCTGGTCTGAACAGGGCCTGTATTCTGGTTGTCTCAGCAAGTGTTAACTGATGGTACATATTTCAGCCAGCCTGCTTCTCCTAAAGACAGTTTGCCTTCTTAAAGGGGTGGCATACCTTGTTACCGCCTGCTGTACTCAAACTGATTGTATCTAGGCACTGCACAAAGAGAGTCCCATGGCAAAGAGAGCAGTCCTAAGTTCAAAATGCAATATTGGAGATCTCAGTGATGGAAGTTGACAAGAGGCCATGTTTTCTTAACAGGAAGTTCTCAGGAACACCCTCAGAAAGGAATGGGAGCAAGTAACTGGGAGACGAATGTCAAGGTCTGGCCTTGTGGAACTGGCAACAATGTCACAAGAAACTCACTGATCTCATGTAGGTAATCAAGATCAGTGAATGCACCTTCACAGAGTGTTTACCAACTACTGCACCATCAGCGTGTCACACTGTGTGATGCACCACATCCTCCTTATTCATTCAGCCACGATTTCTAGCAATCAGGACTCAAGCCTAACATCCAGGTACTGTACCAAACTCTCACTCCAGTGTGGCCAGTTTCATACTTCTCTCTTGCTATTCACTTATCATCCTAAAACAGTGCAACACCGTCATTGAACTTCTGCCCTTTATTGCAGCAGAAGGTATCTTGCAATTTCCAGGAACAGAGAAGAAGTGGTGGGGACCCCAAGGATATCTTCACCTGCTGACCCCTTTGGAGGAGGTGGTTCTGCTCCATTGTGGAGTATGTGCTGACTGTGGTAACTGGTGTTGCTGAAAACATTGAGGATGACAGCTTGTTCCTGGGCTATTCCCCTTCTCAAATCCCAATCACTCTCATCCTGTTATTTAACATCAACAGCAAAGACAGAAAACCTTTTCTTTTTCTGTTATTTAACATGTTGTGTAAATGGCTCAAGGTGTGAGCATAGAGTCTTGATTCCAATAACTTCCTGTCAACTTTCTCTCTACTCTTGTGTTCAGATATCCAACAACTACTGCCTTCTCAGCTGGAGGAATTTCAACACATTGAGTGAAAAACTTGCTCCTTTTCTCAGTCCCAATAGATTATGCTTTATGCTGAGACAGTTTTTTTGTTGTTTTGGATTCTGCAGCTTGTGAAGGTAACCAACAGTGTCTGCTGCCAAGCCCATCAAAATCATGCATGTTTCAACATTGCCATTCTTTATTATATTGAAATTCCAGGGGGTATAATCCCAATTCACTCATCTTCTGATCCATTAGTCTAACAAACCTTCATTATACCACCTCCAGTTCATATAGATCCTTCCTTAGATGTGGAGACTGAAAATGTGCACCATAATCTATAGTCTCAACAAAGGATTCAGAAGTTATGCCGCAGCTGTACAAAACTCTGGTTAGATTCTACTTTGGAGTACTATGACTAAATCTGAACACCACACTACAGGAAGAATATATTGACCTTGGAGAGAGTACATCATAGGTTTACAAGATAGCTACATTTCAGGGGTTAAGTTATGAGGACTGTTTTTTTCTTTATTTAGAAAGTCAAAGGGTAGGCTAATCCAAGTCTTTAAGATATTACTAGAAAAACACAGGGTAGATAAAGATAAACTATCACCCCTATTTGGGGATTCTGGACCTAAGGGGCATTGACTGAGAACTGGGGCTAGGCTGTTCAGCAGGGATATTAGGAAACACTTCTACACACAAAAGGTGTGAGATATTTGGAACTCTCTTCCACAAATGGGAATGGATGCTGGATCAGTTGTTACATCAGTTTTAAATCTGAGATAGAATTTTCTTTATTAAGCAAAGGTATTAAGAAATATGGGCCAAAGGCAGATATATGGAGTTAGGCCACAGATTAGCCTTGACCTCATTGAATTGAGGAACAGGCTTGGACAATTGAATAGCCGACTCCTATTCCTATGTTCCTAACAAAGGTAAATACAATTGCAAATCTTTCTTATTTTTATACTCCATTTCCCCATGTAATTTGTAATGCTTGTTGTAGTGGCTTGTTCAACGGGGGATTGGTTAGCGTGGGTTCAATTCCTGCAATGGCTGAGGCTACCATGAAAGCCTGTCCTTCTCAAGCTCTCCCCTCACCCAAGGTGTGGTGACCCTCAGATTAAATCATTATCAGTTGTCTCTTTCTCATGAGAGAGAAAGGCTATGGCAATTTTACTTTTTATACCTATTACTCTCTGAAGATTAACATTTAGAAGTTTCATGCCTTTTAAAATATAATCTGGACAAGGTTAAGAAAAATAGCTATGTGTGAACATTTAGGAAATAATGATTATTACCTAATTAATTAATATTAAAAATTGATGAAGAGCAGATGAAGTTCAAAGTTGATATATTGGACTGCAAATAAGCTAAATTTCAAAAGGATCTAGGCTAGTTCAACTAGTCAGAAGAAAAATGGTATTTCCAAGCTGTGGAAGATATTTAAGTAACAGATGGATACAAGATAATTGTATTTCAATTAAGAATGAAGGTACCATGAATGAATAAAGAGGTTAGAGTAAAAATACTTTCTTTTTAATAAAAATGCCTTTTGATAAATGTAGGGCAAATATAGCAAAGTTATAATTATAAGCAGCATAGAAAGGAATCAGAAATTGATTAAACTGAAATGATGTAATTCTGAGTGATCATTTCTGACTTTATATTTGAGGGAAGGTCATTGGTTCAGCAACTGAAGAACCTGGGCCTAGGACAGTATCCTGAGGAACTCCTGTGGTGATGTCCTGGGACTAAAACAATTGACCTCCAACAATTACAAGCACCTTTCTTTGTGCTATATGTGACTTCAAAGTGGAGAGTTATCCTCAATTTCCATTAATTTCCATGTCACTTACATTTTGGGTACCATGTTTAGTCAATTGCAACATTGATGTCAAGATCAGTCTGGAATCAATGGTGTTGTCCATGTTTGGATCTCGACTGTAATGAAGTCTGAGTTGAATGGTATTAGTGGAACCCAAACTGAGCACCTGTGAACATGTTATCAGAAATACTTGTCATTTCATAGCAGTGTTGACATTATTTTCCATTACTTTATTAATGGACTGTTGGGATAGTAATTGGTTGGATTGGATTTATATACTTTTGTGAAAGGGGAAAATATAACTGGTCAATTTTCCACTTTGTTGATTAAAGCCATTTTTGAAGTTATACTAAAACAACAAATCTAAGGCTACAGCAAATTCTGGAATAGAAGTCTTCAGTACTTTAGTTGTTGTTGTTAGGATCCATAGATTTTACCATGTGCAGTTCGCTTAGCTGTTTCTTGGTATCATGTGGATTGTATTGAGTTGGCTGAAGACTGGCTTCTTGATGGTGGAGAGTCCTCAGGAGGAGCCTGAGATAAATTATTCACTTCACATTTTTGGCTGAATAGGACTGCACGAGTTTCAGTCTTGCATTTTGCTCTCCTGTTGGACTTCACTGTTGTTGATGTTGGGGATATTTATGGAGCTTCCTCTAAGCTGGAAGTTTAATTGCCCATTACTATTTATCGGAGGAGAAAGTGAGGTCTGCAGATGCTGGAGATCAGAGCCGAAAATGTGATGCTGGAAAAGCGCAGCAGGTCAGGCAGCATCCAGGGAACAGGAGAATCGACGTTTCGGGCATAAGTCCTTCTTCAGGAATCCTGAAGAAGGACTTATGCCCGAAACGTCGATTCTCCTGTTCCCTGGATGCTGCCTGACCTGCTGCGCTTTTCCAGCACACATTTTCGGCATTACTATTTATCACAGAATATAGTAGGACGATGCAGCTTTTCATTGATCCATTGATTGTAGTGATCCATTTCATTGATCCATTGATTTAAGGGTGGCTCAGTGGTTAGCACTGCTGCCTCACAGTGACGGGACCTGGATTCGTTTCCAGCCTTGGGTGACTGTCTGTGTGGAGCTTGCATATTCTCCCGGTGTCTGCGTGGGTTTCCTCAGGATGCTCCAGTTTCCTTCCATAGTCCAAAGATGTGGAGGTTAGTGAATTGGCCATGCTAAATTGCCCATAGTGTTCAGGAATATGTAGGTTAGGTGCATTAAAAGTAGGGTAGGGGATTGGGTCTGGGTGGAATACTCTTTGGAGAGTTGGTGTGGATGTGTTGGGCTGAATAGCCTCTTTCCACACTGTAGGGATTCTGTGAAGTTCTATGAAGTAGTTGTTATCAGGTGCAAGAAAGGATATAAGTAGTAGTGTTTTGAATAAGCTAAAGTTTATGAAAGATAGATGTAGGAGAACATTGGAATAGTTAGTCCTGGACTTGTCAAAAACAATTTATGTAGATGATGGGGAGTGGTGGTAGGATATCAGAAAAATAATGGATGGGCAGTTGGACAGGAGCTTTGATTAGGGTGGAAGGGGAGATGGGAGAGACATTATAGAAAAGGTGACAGTTCAGGGAGAGCATGAATTGAACTAGACTGGTCAAGGCTGACATGTTGAGGGCATTGTTCCAATCCAAGTAAGCCAAAATAACCAAACTTACTGGATAGCCCAAACAAACATACTATTGTAGGATTCCATCTTGTTTTAAAATAAATTGAAAAAAAACACAAACTAATCAAAATAGTAAACAAATTATACTTCACATAGAAAGGTAATTTTCACCTTATAGGTGGTACAACAAAGAAAAGCCTTAGGCTATTACAAGCATGCCATCACTCCTTGTATAATTATGGCACTACATACCAACATAGTTCTACAATGATTATTCTTTATTCACACAGGGTAGCTATCCATCAGTAATGTTTACCTTCTAGTTTCGTAGGTACAGTTATCATTAGCAGACCATTCCTCTACAAGTTGTCTCTCTTTCTTAGGTTACAATAGTGCTGATAGTATAGCTTCTCAACGTTCCTTTTCAAGTAATCAAAGAATAGCATCTCTGTTCATGTTTTGGTAACATTCAGGTAACATCCCACTCTTAAATGACTGATCCATTTACACAGTTTTTTAAAAATGTCTTAGATTGCCATCTTTTCTGCCAACAGTTGACTTCTTCCTGAGAATGACTTGCTTCTTCACCTCACAAGAATTTCCTATTCCTTGTTTTTGTCTCAGTCTGGAATCAGGAGTGTCGTGGAGAACTGCCTAAACTTCTAGTTGAGATCAGGTTCAACAATGCTCAGGAGGCTTGACACCATCCAAGACAAATTAGTTAGTGATGGTGGCCCATAGCGTGTCTTAAGGCTTTGCACCACCATGGTATTAGTGTGTATCATCTACAAGATTCATGCAGCAATCCACCAAGACTTCTTCAATGGCAGCACCCAAACGTGTGACTTCTATCGTAGGAAAGAACAGCAGATGTATGGGAACACCATCATATCTGTGTTACTCTTGAATTTATACAGCGTCTTGGAAAATAACATATGTCATAGGGATGGACAATAAATACTGGCCTTGACAGCAAAATTCATATCCAGTGAATGTATAAAGAGAAAAGTTGTTCTATGTAATATAAAGACATCAGCTATTTAAATGCATCTTAGAACTGGCACAATCAGTTATTGAACTGATTTTAAAGGCAGCATACAGAGCTTTCTTCCTTTTTCAATTTTGAGTCTCACATCTTATTCTGCTTATTGGACTTACATTGCCTTTTGAACTCCCAATTTTTGTCTTTCCTCTGTGATACACCCTTTTAATTGTCCCATCCTCTAAATAACCTCCGAGCCACAGATGTGTTTCTGACACTTGCCTCAGTGTGCAGCTGGATTGTTGAATAAAGATGCAGATCTACTGATTGCAGAAATTTTAGTTCATTAGTACATTACCATTCAAGCATGATTAGAATCAAATCTTAACCACTTAGATGCGATTTTGGGGGAATGGTATTGTTGACGTAATGCTAATATCACTGAATTCATAATCCAATGATGCAG
This sequence comes from Chiloscyllium plagiosum, assembly GCF_004010195.1. Taxonomy (NCBI): domain Eukaryota; kingdom Metazoa; phylum Chordata; class Chondrichthyes; order Orectolobiformes; family Hemiscylliidae; genus Chiloscyllium; species Chiloscyllium plagiosum. The sequence goes on along the minus strand of NC_057713.1, from coordinate 57,529,944 downwards.
TCCTATGCTCAGGAGATGTGTGTTTAAATCCCAGGGTAGTAGTTGGTGGAATTTAAATTAAATCACTAAATCTTCAATTAAAAGCGAGTCTCATTAATGGTGATGGTGAAATTTTGTTTGATTATTGTCAATGAAGGATTGCAGGAGACATGGCTATTAACCCATCTAAGATGTTCAGGCAGAGGGACAAAGAACACAAGCAATGCCATTCACTCAGTGTTACCAGCATTAAGCAGTCTATCAGGCTTCTGAAGACATGGTACCAGTGCCTGGACTGGTAAGCTAGCTACTTACAATACTCTTATACAAGTGTCTTAATCTCTTTGTAGGATATCTGTGCTCCTTGTAACATAACTTCCAGACAAGTGTCAAACTGAGCATGGTGAGTCCCTGAAACTAGACATGCAGTCTTTGAATTGTTTTTGGCACTGGATGCATAATTTCCAGGTGAACACTTCTGCTACTCATCATTGAATTGAAGTCCTAGGCTGATTCATTTGTCTCCTAACAGCCTTTAGGCAGAGGATATCCCTTCATTTATTTACAATGTACGTCAATAACTTGGATGAGGAAAGTGAATGCTCTATACCCAATTTTGCAGTTGACACAAAACTAGATGTTGACACAAAACCAGGGCAATGACCTAAAAGTTAATCCCACTATTCACAATGAAATAGGTCAGTCCCAAGACCTAACAGCAATTATTTCTAATATCTATAATGCTTTCAGAGAATTTCAATGGATAGACAAATGCTTCCATTTATGTTTGGTATATTTGATTATTTTGTTAGAGTGGGCTTTTATTTTCTGATATGTCCAGCTGTGTGTAGTGTCATGTAGGGTCCCCGGCCTTCTCAAGTACAACTAGGAATGATCAATAAATGTTGGCCCAGCCAGAGATGCCCACATTCCATGAATGAATAGAAGACTCCATCTACACTTCCCACTGCCTCGGGAAAGACTCTTTCCACCCTGGTTATACTCTCTTGCACCCATTTCCATCAGGTCGAGGGTGCAAAAGTTTGAAAGCACATGTGAACAATTCAAGAAATCCTTCTTCCCTGCTGTTATCAGACTTATGATGTGATTGGGGATTTTGTGTTAGAAGACAGGATTCTGGGTAATACAAGATGGAGAATGGGAAAAATTTCTGGCTGGAACAGACTGCTCCTTTTTTTGAGGTATTTTAGGTGTTGGAGGTGATTTCCTTGGAGCAGCAATTACTTTTTATATGCTGTTGCATTGTTTTGGAACTTTAGAGAATATTTTAGGTGTTGGAGGTGATTTCCTTGAATTCCAGGAGCAGCAATTACTTTTTATATGCTGTTGCATTGTTTTGGAACTTTAGAGAAAAAAAAGTCAAAACAACAGCACTTTTAAAAGGGAGAGAAGCAGACAAAGGCAGCACATAGCGAGGTCAAGGCAGGAGAGAGAGAGAGAGAGAGAGAGAGAAATTCACACTGCTAACTGACACAGCAGTGAACCTGCACAGCATCTGGGAAAATTAACAAACAGTGATATTCACAACTAATGTTGGAGGAACCTATTTGGGAGAGGTCACAGCACAGAAACAGATAAGTGAATATTTTTAAGTGTGGCCTTATAGTAGGTCTGCAGTAGTGAGTAGAGTGGGTTCTTTCTTGATGATATGTTTTATTGAGATATGTCTCTTGATTAAACTTAAAAATATAAGCCATAAGTATTAAGTTAACCTGGAGCAGTGCTTTGTAGAAGAATAAGCCAGTGCTATTTTCTGGGTCTGTAGATTGAAAGAAGCAAAAATTGCCTTTAGTAGAGTGATATGCTCTTCTTGGTGGATCTGGGAATTTAGGCAGAATTTTCATGTTACTGAGGATTATATCTGCAATAAATGCCTCTGGTTGTGAATCCTGTCATATCAAATGGATTGGTTGGAGAGACAGTTCGAGGCAATGAGGAATTTACAAGAACAAGGGATTGTGATGGATGGCTGTTATAGTAAGGGGGAAATGTTTCAGATACAGTCACATAGATGGGTTAACTCCAGGAAAGATAGGAGTCATAGGCAGGTAGTGCAGGAGTTTTCTGTGGCTATCCCCATTTCAAACAAGTGTGCTGTTTTGGAAAATGTAGGGGGTGATGGATTCTCAGGGGAATGTAGCACGAACATCCAAGTTTCTGGTCTCGAGATTGGCTCTAATGTAATTAGGGGTACATTCGGTTCCAAGAGATCTATTATATTAGGGGAGTCTCTAGTCCGAGGCACAGACAGACATTTCTATGGCCAACAGTAAACAATCAGAATGGTGTGTTGCCTCCCTGGTGCCTGGATCAAGGATGTCTCAGAAGAGGATGCAGAATGTTCTCAAGGGGGTGAGGGACCAGCAGGATGTCATTGTACAAGTTGGAACGAAGGGCATGGGAAGGGAAAAGGATAAGATTTTGAAGAGAGAATATAGGGAGGAATTTAATAAGGATATTCTTGAGTGTAGTAATATCTGGATTACTCCCGCTGCTGCAAGCTAGTGAGGGTAGGAATAGGAGGATAAAGCAGATGAATGCATGGATGAGGAGCTGGTGTATGGGAGAAGGGTTCACATTTTTGGATCCTTGGAATCTCTTCTGGGGTAGAAGTAACCTGTACAAGAAGGACCGTTTGCACCTGAATTGGAAGGGGACTAATATACTGGCAGGGAGATTTGCAAGAGCAGCTCGGGAGGATTTAAACTAGTAAGGTGGGGATGTGAGACCCAGGGAGGTAGTGAAGAAAGAGATTAATCTGAGACTGGGGTAGTTGAGAAAAGAAGTGAGTCAAACAGGCCAGGCAGGTACAAAGCAGAGAACAAGGTTAGGCTGATAATACAAACTGCATTTATTTCAGTGCAAGAGACCTAACAGGGAAGGCAGATGAACTCAGGGCAAGATTAGGACCATGGGACTGGGATATCATAGCAATTACAGAATCGTGGCTCAGGAATGGACAAGACTGACAGCTTAATGTTCCAGGATACAAATACTACAGGAAGGACAGAAAGGGAGGCAAGAGAGGAGGGGGAGTGGTGTTTTTTGATAAGGGATAGCATTACAGCTGTACTGAGGGAGGATATTCCCAGAACTACATCCAGGGAAGTTTTTTGGGTTGAACTGAGAAATAAGAAAGGAATGATCACCTTATTGGGATTGTATTATAGAACCCCGAATAGTCAGAGGGAAATTGAGAAACAAACTTGTAAGGAGACCCAGGTTCAATTCCCGCCTCAGGCGACTGACTGTGTGGAGTTTGCACATTCTCCCCGTGTCTGCGTGGGTTTCCTTCGGGTGCTCCGGTTTCCTCCCACAGTCCAAAGATGTGCAGGTCAGGCGAATTGGCCATGCTAAATTGCCCGTAGTGTTAGGTAAGGGGTAAATGTAGGGGTATGGGTGGGTTGCGCTTCGGCAGGTCGGTGTGGACTTGTTGGGCCAAAGGGCCTGTTTCCACACTGTAATGTAATGTAATCTAATCTCAGTTATCTGTAAGAATAATAGGGTGGTTATGGTAGGGGATTTTAACTTTCGAGACATAGACTGGGACTGCCATAGTTAAGGGTTTAGATGAACCGGAATTTGTTAAGTGTGAACAAGAAAATTTTCTGATTCAGTATGTGGATGTACCTATTAGGAAAGGTGCAAAACTTGACCTACTCTTGGGAAATAAGACAGGGCAGGTGACTGAGGTGTCAGTGGGGGAGCACTTTGGGGTGATCAACCATAATCCTATTAGTTTTAAAATAGTGATGGAAAAGGATAAAGCGGATCTAAAAGTGAAGTTCTAAATAACAGGATGGCTAATTTTGACAGTATTAGGCAAGAACTTTCAAAAGTTGATTGGGGGCAGATGTTTGCAGGTAAAGGGACAACTGGAAAAGGTTTACAAGGATGTTGCCAGGGTTGGAGGGTTTGAGCTATAGGGAGAGGTTGAATAGGCTGGGTTCTGGATTAGTGGTGCTGGAAGAGCACAGCAGTTCAGGCAGCATCCAAGGAGCTTCGAAATCGACATTTCGGGCAAAAGCCCTTCATCAGGAATAAAGGCAGTGAGCCTGGAACGTGGACCTCCAGGCTCACTGCCTTTACTCCTGATGAAGGGATTTTGCCCGAAATGTCGAATCGAAGCTCCTTGGATGCTGCCTGAACTGCTGTGCTCTTCCAGCACCACTAATCCAGAATCTGGTTTCCAGCATCTGCAGTCATTGTTTTTACCTCATAGAATAGGCTGGGGCTGTTTTCCATGGTGCATCGGAGGCTGAGGAATGACTTTATAGAGATTTATAAAATCATGTAGGGCATAGATAGGATAAATAGATAAAATCCCCTGGGGTGGGGGAGTCCAGAACTAGAGGGAGTCCAGAACTAGAGGGCTTAAGTTCAGGGTGAGAGGGGAAATATATAAAAGAGATCTAAAGGGCAACTTTTTCATGCAGAGAGTGATACATGCATGGAATGAGCTGCCAGAGGAAGTGGTGGAGGCTGGTACAATTGCAACATTTAAGAGGCATTTGGATGGGTATATGAATAGGAAGGGTTTGGAGGGATATGGGCCGGGTGCTGACAGGTGGGACTAGATTGGGTTGGGATATCTGGTCAGCATGGACAGGTTGGACTGAAGGGTCTGTTTCCATGCTGTACATCTCTATGATTCTATCACTGTACACAAACAGATCTCACAATTAGGATACTCCCAAAATTTACAACTTTGTATTGATTTCAAGGAAATATCTGGATTTCTTACATTGGTTTGTAATAATATTTATTACATATTAGTTTAAGTAAATAGATTACAGCTCATGTGCGGCTTGCACTGAGCTTAGCACAGCAAATCCTTAAAAATATAACATCCTGCTTAGTTATACCAGATCTTTGAAACCATGATTGCACACTCAAAATGGCAGGATTAGCCGAAGTACACAAAATTTGCAATCACTACTGATTTAGATGACAATGGGATTATTATAATTTATTCCAAAGATGAGTCTTTAGACTTTGAAGTTTGTATTTCACTTTTGTGAGAATCATGGCTTACTCTCTTCCCCACGTCAACAAAAATTAGATGCATTGGAAATCGGGCTGAGAGTGCCAAATCTGAATGTTGTCCACCAGTGTTTCAAGATCTGCAGGGTGAAAATCATTTAATTGCTACAGCACAGAAAGCCATTCAACCTATAATGTCCATGCTAGCTCTCCTAATGAGAAACTCATGTACTGCCACTCCACCACCCTGACCCCTCATCTGTGCAGATCCTTCTCTTAAGGTACTTAGAAAATGCAGAAAAATGTATGGCACAAAATGAGGCTACTTTGACCACTGTGTCTGTGCCAAGTCAAAAATGAACCACCCAGTCCAATTCTATTTCCCAGTTCATATCCCTGGAGTTGACTGGAATTCAACTTAACATCCAGACACCTTTTACGTGATTATAGGTTTCTGCCTCTTGAACCATTTCAGTCAATGAGTTACAGACCCCTGCCATGCTCTGGATGCAAATAAAATTCTCAACTTTCCTTCAATTTGTCAAGTCAAGAAAGCACACCAAGGTCCTCAGAAGATTAATAAAATTTGACAGGTCCACAAAGACTCTTGCCAATGTTTACAGATGCACCATAGAAAGCATCCTATCCAGATGCTTCACAGTTTGGTATGGCAACGACCTGTTATGCCTGAGATCACCAAGATCACAAGAAATTACAGAGAGTTGTGAATGCAGCCCAGTCCATCACAAAAACCAGCCTTCCATCCATTGAATCTGTCTACACTTCTCGCTGCCTCAGGAAAGCAGCCAACCTTATCAAAGATCCCTCCCACCCTGGATTTACTCTCTTCCACACTCTTCCACCAGGCAGAACATACAAAAGTTTTAAAACACGTACCAACAATTCAAGAACACCTTCTTCCCTGCTAATGTCAGACATGTGAATGAAACCTCTCATATACAGGGGAAACTCGATTATCCGAACGTGATGGGCGGGCACTATTACGTTTGGATAATTGATTATTCGGTTAATCGATTAAATGCCTTTCCTTTAGAGGTCTGAGTTTTTAAAGTCTGCTCCTTGTTCAGGAGACTGCAGCAGCAGCACAGTGTGTGAGGCCCCGCCCCCAACCGCACTTCCCCGCCCCCAACCCCTGACCCCCACTCCCAAAACCGTCCAACACTTGCTGCCCCAAA
>NC_057713.1:57506020-57520814 GCF_004010195.1 Chiloscyllium plagiosum | reverse complement strand
CAACACCGCTCCCAACACCCCCCTGCCTCCAACACTGTCCAACACAACTCCTGGCCTCAACACTGCCTCCAACACTGCCCCATGACCCAACACCCCCCTGCCCCCAACACCGTCCAAAACTGCCCCCTGCTCCAATACCAGGGAAGTGGGGTTAAGGGGTGTAGAACTCCAGGGAAAGTGTGGGGAGAGAGAAAAAGTGGGCACTCAGTCATTTGGAGATGTACCTGTTTAATCACTGTAAACAAAATACGCGATCATTGTTGGAAACAAGTCTTTGATGTAATTTTCGATCGGGGCCTCAAGATCTGCTTCGGATAATCCAATTTTTGGATAATTGTTATTCGGATAATCGAGGTTCCTCTGTATTAGAGTTGATCTTTCTCTGTAGCTGTAACACTATACTTTACATTCTGTTTACTACCCTGATGTATTTATGTGAGGTATCATTTGTCTGGATGACATACAAAACAATGCTTTTCATTGTATCTGACAATAACTCAAATCAAATCAAATCAAATCAAGAAAATTCCTCTACCAATCAATTTAAATCTATGCTCTGGTTACTGCCTTGCATTTAATCTAACCAAGCTTGTCACAGCCTTGATCAAATTTCTGCTCAACCTCCTCTGTTCCAAGGAGAACAACACCAGCCCAAACAATTTTTCCACAAAACGGCAATTTTCAAAACCTGGCAATATCCTTGTAAATCTCCTTTGCAGCCCCTTTAGTGCAATTACACTTTGCTTGTAATGAGATGACCAGAACAACACTTGGTACCCAAGTTTCATTTTATTCACTGGCGATCACTGGCTGGCCAGCATTTATAACCTATCCATAGCTGCTCTTGAGAAGGTGGTGGTGAGCTGCCTTCATATGAACTGCTGCTGTCCATGTTCTGTAGGTTGACCAACAATGCCCTTAGGGAAGGACTTCCAGGATTTTGACCCAGCCACAGTGAAGGAAAGTGATATATTTCCAAGTCAGGATGGTGAGGGAGACTTGCAGGTAATGGTGTTCCTATGTATCTGCTGTCCTTGTTTTTCTAGATTGAAGTGGTCATGAGTTTGGAAAGTACTGCTGAAGGATCATTGGTGCATCTTGTAGATAATACACACTGCTGCTACTGGGTGTTGTGCCAATCAAGCAGGCTGATGTCAAGGGCTGTCACTGTCACTGTCACTGTCACCTCATCCCTAGTATTCAGCTCTTTGTCCATGTTTGAACTAAGGCTGGAATGAGGTCAGGAGCTGAGTGGCCCTGGTGGAACCCAAACTGGACGTTACTGAGCAGGTTATTACTGAGCAAGAGCTGCTCAATAACACTGTTGGTGCTTCTTTCCCTCACTTTACTGATGATTGAGAATTTTGTGTTAGAAGACATGAATATATCTCACAATTAGGATACTCCCAAAATTTACAACTTTGTATTGATTTCAGGGAACTATCTGGATTACTTACATTGATTTGTAATAATATTTATTACATATTAATTTGAGTGAATAGGCAACAGCTCATGCACTGAGCTCAGCACAGCAAATCCTTAAAAATATAACATCCTGCTTTGTTATACCAGGTCTTTGAAACCATGATTGCACACTCAAAATGGCAGGATTAGCCGAAGTACACAAAATTTGCAATCACTACTGATTTAGATGACAATGGGATTATTATAATTTATTCCAAAGATGAGTCTTTAGACTTTGAAGTTTGTATTTCACTTTTGTGAGAATCATGGCTTACTCTCTTCCCCACGTCAACAAAAATTAGATGCATCGGAAATCATTTAATTGCTACAGCACAGAAAGCCATTTGACCCATTCAACCATGCTAGCTCTCCTAATGAGAAACTCATGTACAGCCACTCCACCACCCTAACCCCTCATCTGTGCAGATCCTTCTCTTGAGGTATTTAGAAAATGCAGTAAAATGTATGGCACAGAATGAGGCCACTGTGTCTGTTCAGGTTAGGTGCATTGATCATGCTAAATTGCTCAGAGTGTTCAGGGATGTGTAGGTTCGGTGCGTTAGTCAGGGGAAATGTAAAATAATAGGGTAGGGGAATGGGTCTGGATGGGTTACTCTTCAGAGGGTTGGTGTGGACTTGTTGGGTCAGATGTCCTGTTTCCTCACTGTAGGAATTCTATGAATTTGATGAAATGACCGGGTTGGATTTGTCCTGCTTTCTTTGTACAGGAAATACATGGACAATTTTCTACATTTTTGTAAGTGTTGTGCCTGTACCAGAACCTTTGGTATGGGGAGCACCTAGTTCTGAAGCACTCTGTAGTCAAGAGTGTAGTGTTGGCAAAGCACAACAGGTCATCAGGATGATTCCTGATGAAGGGCTTTTATCTGAAACATCAATTCTCCTGGTCCTCGATTCTGCCTGACCTGCCATGCTTTTCCAGCACCACACTCTCGGCTCTGATCTCCAGCATCTGCAGTCCTCACTTTCTCCTAGCACTATTCTTTAGTACTATTGTTGGAATATTGACAGGGCCCATAGCCTTTACAGCATTCTGTGTCTCCAATTGTTTCTTGGTATCACGTGGAGTGAATCGAATTGGCTAAAGACTGGTATCTGTGATGCTGGTGGAGGAGGCTGAGATGAATCATCCACTTGGCACTTCTGGCTGAAGATCGTTGCAAAAGTTTCACCCTTATCTTTTGCACTGATGTGCTGGGATTTTCCACCATTGGGAATGGGAATATTTGTGGAGTCTCCTCCTCCAGTGAGTTGTTCAGTTGTCCACAATCCATTTATAACTGGATGTGGCAACACTGCAGAGCTCACAGCTTTTTGTTGAGGGATCACTTAGTTGGATGCATCTCTTGTTGCTTATGGTGTTTGGCATGCAAGTAGACCTGTCTTGGAGCTTCAACAGGTTGACACCTCATTTTCAGGTATACCTGGTACTGCTCCTGCACCCTCTTTTAAACAAAGGATGACCCCCTGGCTTGATGGTAGTGGTTGAGTGGGGGGGGGGGGGGGGGGGGTATGCTGGGCCATGAGGTTACAGTTTGTGCTGGAGTGCAATTCTATTACTGTTAATGACCTTCACTGCCTCATGGAATCTCAGTCTTGAGTTGCTAGATCTGTTCAAAGTCTGCGAGGAGAAAGTGAGGACTGCAGATGCTGGAGATCAGAGCTGAAAAATGTGTTGCTGGAAAAGTGCAGCAGGTCAGGCAGCATCCAAGGAGCAGGAGAATCGACGTTTCGGGCATAAGCCCTTCTTCAGGAATTCCTGAAGAAGGGCTTATGCCCGAAACGTAGATTCTCCTGTTCCTTGGATGCTGCCTGACCTGCTGTTCAAAGTCTGTCCCATTTATTGTGACAATATAACATGATGGAGGTTATTCTCAATGTAAATGCAGGACTTTGTCTCCACAAGGACTATGTGGTGGTCAGTCTTACTGATTCTGTCATGGACAGATGCATCTGCAGCTAGCAGATTGGTAAGGATACAGTCAAGTATGTTTCTCCCTCTTGTTTGTTTCCTCATTGCTTGCCACAGACCCAATCTAGCAGCTATGTCCTTTACACCCAACTTGTTCAAGCAGTAGTGCTACTACTGAGCAGCATTGAGTTCCTCCTCCCAGAGTATATACTATGCTCTTGTCAACTTTGTGCTTCCTCCAAGTTTTGTTCAACATGGAGAAGTACTGATTCATCAGCTGAGGGAGGGCGGTATATGGTAATCAGCAGGAGGTTTTCTTGCCCATGTTTAACCTGAAGCCGGGAGACTTCATGGGGTCACAAGTCAGTAAAGAGGACTCTCAGGGGAACTCGCTCCCAGCTGTGTACCACAGTATCAGCTCTTCTGCTGAGGTGTGTCCTGCCGGTGGGACAGGACATATCCAGGGATGGTGGTGGCGACATTGTCTGTTAGGGATGATTCTGTGAGTATGACTTTGTCGGACCGTTGATGGTCTAATCTGTGAGACAGCTCTCCCAATTTTGGCACAAGCTCTCAGATGTTATTTTCACAGAGTTTGCAGGGTTGACAAGGCTGTTTCTGCCATTGTCGTTTCTGGTGCCTGGGTCAGATGGCCATTCGGTTTCATGAGACTTGAGACTTGGTAATGATTGATACAACTGAGTGCCTTGCTGAGCCATTTCAGAGGGCGGTTAAGAGTCAACCACATTGCTATGGCTTTGGAGTCATGTGTAGGCCAGACCAGGTAAAGATGGCTGCTTTCCTTCCCTGAAGTGCATAAGTGAGCCAGAAGGGTTTTTCTGGTAGTTGAGAATTGTTTCATGGTCATCAAAAGATTCTTAATTCCAATTTTTTAAAAATTGAATTCAAATTTCACCACCTGCTGTAGCAGGATTCAAACTCAGGTACCCAGAACGTTTGCTGAGTTTCTAACTTGATGACATAGTGATGATACCATTAGGCCATTACCTTCCCCATAAGATGTGGCATATTGTATATTTTGTAGCTCCAGCATAACCTCCCAGCAAATCTATTCCACATCTCAGCTTCTAAAGGACAGTATTACATTTGCCTGCTTATCAACCTGTCCTACTACTTTCTATATCTATGACCATTCAGTTCAAGGCCGCTCACTTCCTCTACACATCTCAGCCTCCTATTTATTCTAAGTCATTTTTAGCAGAAGATGGAAAGGATCTAGTATGGAGTCATGTGGGACCTCACTGGATACAGCCTTCCAGTCACAATAACAGCCATCACCCATTTCCTGTCACCAAGCCAATTTTGTATCCAGGTTGCTGCATTCTCCTGGACCTCATGGCCAATTTGTTCAGCCAGTGTGGTATGTGGGACTTTGTCAAAAGCCTTGCTGAAATCCATGTAATCCAAATGCATCACCTGACTCTGCAAAGGTTCAGCCTCTTTGTATTGTTTTAGTGACTCAGTTTTGGATGGGTCAGGGGTGAGTATAAACTAAAATACCCAGTTCACTGCACTTATCAATAACTGGGGCATCTTTGAAGCACTGAATACATTTTAGAGTTGCATTCCCTTTTCTAGCACTAATTATTTTAATAGTAGAAATTAGCTTAAAAGAGGATTGCAAACATTTAATTTAGATAGCTTTATTGTGAACTAATGTAGTCTACAAGACAGATCTATTGTCTTCTATTATTTGAAGTCATATCACCAGACCCATTCTATTAACTAAACATTAATTTTGTTGCTACTTCGAATTGAAGTTGACAGCAATTGATTTACTTGCAGACATCTGATTTTAACTAGAGTAATAGAACTTACATTTTTGTAGCTTTTTCACAGCCTTACAGTCAATAAATGACTTTCCAAGTGTAATCACTGATATGTGGGTGAGCAGTCTTTGTATGGACTTCTTTCTATACTTCAGTCTGCCTCCTAATGTAATTCAAATGCATCGTAGATCAACAGTGACTTCTCTTCATATATAGTTGTATTAATGTGCATCTTACGAGGAAAGGCTGAGGGACTTGAGGCTGTTTTCATTAGAGAGAAGAAGGTTGAGAGGTGACTTAATAGAAACATATAAGATAATCAGAGGATTAGATAGGGTGGACAGGGAGAGCCTTTTTCCAAGTATGGTGACGGTGAGCATGAGGGGGCATAGCTTTAAATTGAGGGGTGATAGATATAGGACAGATGTCAGAGATAGTTTCTTTACTCAGAGAGTAGTAAGGGTATGGAATGCTTTGCCTGCAACGGTAGTAGATTTGCCAACTTTAAGTGCATTTAAGTTGTCATTGAACAAGCATATGGACATACATAGAAGAGTGTAGGTTCGATGGGCTTCAGATTAGTATGACTGGTCGGCGCAACATTGAGGGCTGAAGGGCTTGTGCTGTGCTGTGCTGTAATGTTCTATGTTCTATGTTCTATGTTCTATGTCCAGCTGTACATATACTGTGGTGGCACAACCAATTTGGAGGTTAGGAATTCGGTAGTGAGTAGTATTAATAAAGCTAGGAGTTCTGCTAATGATTGGGGTAAATTAGTTGACTGGGAGGATGTAAATTGGGAAAGGAAGGAGTGTCCCTACCTCTGGACCAGAAGGTCCAGGTTCAAGTCCTGTCTATCCCAGAGATGGGCCACAATGTGACCAAATAGTTAGATTTAAAGCAAACTGAACATTGCTTATTCAGTTGTTTAGCTGACAACTGGAGAGTTGATGAGTCAAGAAGAGGCAATGACTTATTGGTAATAGTAGTGGACTAATAACCCAGAGGCCCAGGCTAATGCCATAATTAGGAGTTTTTGTGGTAGTGTTCCTAGTTTTGGGCCAGAAGGGCTGTGTTCACTATCCATCTGCTGCAGAGGCACTTTATTAATATATCAAGCAGGTTGATTAAATAATTTAACACAATGGGGCAACAGTTGGAATTGTGTGGAAGGAGCTGTAAGACAAATTATTTAATAAACTGTATCTGGAAAAAAAAGGTGCCTGGTTTCCATCTCACCAACTATCTTGGATCTGAAATGACTCTGGTAGCAAAGGATGGAAGCCATGTATCCATTTCAAACAGTTGATTATATTGAAGTTACTTTGGTGAAGAATGACTGAAACTAAGTGCAAATGGTCAGGATATGACTTACTACTGATGTTTGTGATGTTGGGCCTTACGATTAATGGGCAACCAAGAACATACAGGTTGTGGTCTTAGCACCATTACTTTGTGTTAGAAGCAAGGAGATGGTGTTACGTATTTGGGAGCAACAATTGGATGCTGAGGATGATTTGGAAATACTATGGAAATTTATGATCAAAATTTATTAGAAAGATGACTTATTAAATACATTTCTTATGTGGGTGTCGCTGGGAGGGCTAACATTTGTTGACGATCATTAGTTGCTCTTGAAGCTTGTGAACCACTGCAATCTGTTTGGCGCAGGTAGACCCACAATAGTATTAGGGAGAGAGATCCAGGATATTGACCCAGTGAGAGCAAAGGATATTGTTCCAAGTCAGGATCATGAGTGACTTGGAGGGGAACTTGCAGATGACGGTGTTCCCATGTGTTTGCTGCCCTTGTCCTTCTTGGTGAAAGAGGTAGTACATTTGAAAGGTTGTATGGTAGTATTTATATTGAATCTAGAGGGGTCAATGATGATGAGGCATTCGTTGATAAATGACACAACATAGAGACAGACAGCCAAGTCAAAGCAGCCTTTCTACCTCTGTATTCACAGCACAGCAAAATTAAACCATTGAAGACCCCCAAGTTGCCATTCCAGTTGTTCCTATCATACTTTTGAATAACCATTCATAGACTCTGTAAATAATTCAGCTCTGCTGAGAGCAACCGATGAAAACAAGATAGCAAGGGGGAACATGATTTGTAATGAACATAGAGTTTGTTATCTAAAGTTGTTTAACCCAATGTTGAGTCTTGAAAGCTGTAATATGTCTAAGTGAAAATAAAGTGCTGTTTCTCCAGTTTGCACTGAGCTTTGCTGGGACTTGGCAATAGAGTGGTAAAGAAATGTTAGCATGAGGGCAAGATGGTCTCAAATGAAAAGGGTTGCATTGTGCTGTCAGCTGGAATTGGAAAGATTAATGAGCTTTACTCTCAATTTCCATCCTCATTGGAAACTTGGAGTAGGCCGTAGAAAGGATCTAATTGGACTGAAGGAGGTGCAGAGAAGATTCACTAGCATGTTGCCTGGGATGAAGCAGTTTAGTTATGAAGAGAGCAAGGAAGGTTTGAGGGGGACATCTGATTGAGATGTAAGGGATTATGAGGGGAATGAACAAGACAGATAGAAATCAACTGCTCCTCTCAGTTGTAGGGTCAATAACAAAGGGGCATCATTTTAAAATGGAAGGCAAGAGGTTTAGAAGGGATTTGAAGGAAAACATTTTCACTGAGAGGGTGGTGAAGGTCTGGAATGCATTTCCTGGGAGGGTAGTTGAGACTGGGAACCTCACAGCCATTAAAAAGTACTTGGGTGAGCACTTTGGCCTAGTGCAGGAAAGAAGGACAAGGTGTAGGTAGCAGTGGAATTTAGGTGGTACAGCCTTAATTGGCTGAAAAATCTCTTCTGTACTGTATGATTCTATGATTCAGCCAACAAGCTTAGATGAAGCATTGTTCCCTTCCTTAACTTCATTGGTTCCATTGCTGGAAACCCAGTGACTCCCACAAATAGCTTGACTATAGTTTCTCACACCCTGCTTCTGGTAAGGGCGCCATTCAATATCAAAGTTTCTCCATTTCAGCTCCATCTGTTCTGATGATACCACAATGGTGTTTCTGACATGCCTTCCTTTTTTCTCAGCTGATGATTCACTTCCCTCCCCAGCATCATTGAGAGGATACTTGGCTGTGTCTGACCCATTATCTGTCTTCACCACTTCTCCTCTCTCCCAGAATAATAATAAGATTCTCTTTGTCCTCACTTTCCATCCAGTTTTAATATTCAAAGAATTGTCCTTTGCCTTTTCTGATGCTTCCAGCAGGATTTCATCAACAAATATATCTCCCTCTTCCCTCCATTATCAAAGCTCCATTGGGACTGTTCCTTCTGCAAGGTCCTGGCCCCCTCCTCTGTTAATCCCATCACCACACCCCCTACCCCCATAGTAGTTTCGCATACAATAGCAGTGAATGTAACATACAGCCTTTTAAATCCTCCCTCCCTCCAGAGTATTTAAGACGTCAGACACACTTTCCAAGTGAAACAGTCCTTTTCTTGCATTAGTTTCGGTATAGCCTACTGTATTCAGCCATGATCATACTGAATGGTGGAGCAGGCTAAAAGCAGACCAAATGAACTACTCCTGCTCCTATTCTCTGTGCTCCTGTGTTTCTATTTGCTGCTCATAATGCTGTCTTACTTACATCAGTGAGACCAAATGTACATAAAGTGCCTGGTTTTCAGAACACCTCCACCCTGTTGTAAGAAATACTGTGACCTTCCAGTTGCATGCCATTTCCTCTTACTCTTTTGCTACATCTTTGTCCTACAGTGTTCCAATACCAGCTGGAAGAACAACACCGCTTTCCTACTTAGAAAGTTACTTTAAAGTCTTTTGGATTCAATATTGAGTTCAACAACTTCAGACCATGAACTCTGTCCTCCATTTTGATTATATGCCCCCTCTCCACCACTCCATTGTCTTGTTTGCATCACAGTAGAGTTGACCTATTTTCTGCGATTAGATCTATCATCAACTCCAATTCTTCTTCTGTCTCTCACTACTACCATCAGGACTCTCTTTGCCTTTTGCCCTGACAACTTTACCATCTATTCTACTTTCTCATTCTCTCACCCACTCTCAATGGCATAAAAGCTATCACTTTCCCAGCCCCATCAATTTAGAAAAAAGTCATACTGAAATTGAGACATTAACTCTGCTTCTGTCTCTCTCAATGCTGTCCGACCCGCTCTTTACCATTCTCTATTTTTATTTTAGATCTTCAGCATTTGAAGGACTTTTATGATTGGACAGTTAAAATGGTTGTGCACAAAAACTAGACCATATGCCCATTATGACTTATTGGAACTGAGTATAAAGATGATGCATGTTACCACTGAGGAAGTCTTGAGGGTAAATAACTATTAAGGAAATTAACTGTAGAGACCATAGACTCAAGTTTCTAGCACTAGCTGAAAAGATGTGAAACCTGTTCTTTGCAGAGAACTTTCAAGTGCCAATCTTTTGAATGGCCACTCACCTATGGCAGGGTTTATCATATATTTTATGGAAAATATTAATAAATGTTCGTTGTTTTTGGAAGCCAAAAAAAAGTAGCTAAAAGTACCCTAGTTACTGAAACATTGGTGCTAGTTGAAGCCAACAATACAGGAGTGTGTCCATTCAATATTCTGAAGGAAGACTTATATATGGGATAATCTAAGAAATGTTTGCCCATGGCAAGTTATGTGGATAACTGTTCTCTCTAGGACAACATACATTTGACAAAGGGTGTTACTGAGACAAGATTGAGGATTGACCTTGCTGGTTTAAAGTAAATGTTAGAAAGAAAAGATATTACTAACATAAATTGGGTTCATGAAAGTTGCCAGTTGTCAGACTATTTCTCAAAAATTACGTTTTCCCAAGAGTGAATGAGAGAGAGGGAGACCTGGTAGTGTGAGAAATTACAAACAAAATATTTTTAAAAATCAAATTTTGTTTGTTTTGTTTTGTGATTAAGCATGTTTAGTAAGGGTGCTTGTGCTGCAGTGGTACTGCCCTTACCTCTGGACAGGGGATGCCCACCTGCCCCAGAGATGTGTAATAACAGGTTGATTAGGACAAATAATTTAAACATGTTTGGCTTGTTCAAAGAACTAAAGAGGAATATGGAAGGATGTATGTTTTCTAAAAAAAACATTGAATATGTAAAATATCATTTTGATTACAGATTGTTGGGAAACTTATTATTTAAAAAGAGAGGCATCTGTTAATATACCAAATAGTTAAGCAGGTAATGGATTAATTGATTAATTGGGTAGATATAAAAAGGAACAGACCCTTGATGGGTTTGCTTTTAAATAGGTCATTAATTGGAAACAGAGTGATTGATGGTGGAAGATAAAGGAGAAATAAAAACTAATGTGGAGATTCGATGATGGAAAAAATGTTCAGTGGTGTGTGAGAGCACTTCTGAGCAAAGTAAAAAATTAAAAAGAGAATGAAGGGTTCTTACAGTGCAGTGGTAATGTCCCTACCTCTAAGATAGGAGGCATAAGGCCAGATCCCATTTCCTCCAGAGATGTGCAATAACATCTTTGAACAGATTTATTGGAAAATATCTGCAATAAGCTTTTTCTCTACCTTGTCGCTCATTACAATGACTTGTAAGAAGGAGCACACTCCTATTATCCCACTTAGAATCTGGTCTGGAAGAAGCTGTAATTACTGATAAACTGTAACCATAAAGGAGCTTAGATTAGAGTGGTGCTGGAAAAGCACAGCGAGCTTGTTTGGCTTCTGTCTCACTAGCTTGGATCGAATTGACAAGTAACTCACTTGCTGTCTCTGGAAAGTCTGTCCTGTATCTACAAGGCATAAGGAAGGCATATGATGGAGTATTCTCCATTTGCCTGGATGGATGCAACTCCAGCCACACTCAACAGTCAATACCACCCAAGACAAAGCAATTGGCTTGAATGATGGGCCATTCCATCACTTTCGGCATTGACTGTCTTCACCACTAACACAGTGGCAGATTTGTGTACCATCTGTAAGATGCCCTGGAATAATTCACCAAAGTTACAGCAACATTCAAACCCTCACCTTCTCTCTGCAAGAGTGACAAGAGCTGAGGAGTACCAGCAACTGCAATTTATCCTTCAAGCCACACGCCATTCTGACTTGAAGCAATATTCTTCACTGCTGCTGGCTCAGAATTCGGGAACTCTGTTCCGAGCAGCACTGCGGTGTCCCTACACATAACGAATTACAGTGGTTCAAGGGCAATTACCAATGGGCAGATAATACTGGCCTAGCAAGTGATACTTAGAACCCATGAGCAGATAAAGCAAGAAAATACTCAATGAGGGCTTGTGCCATTAATGGAAAATACCATGATAATAGAATAATGTCCTGAAATTGGGATCTACACACTGTGTAGAGTAGTAGGTACTTGATTTTGCATCAAACTGTATTGTCCCTGTTGTAAGCATTCCACATTTTATTAAACACAGAATTAACCAAACGTTTGCGACTCAGCATTGAATTCCTGTTGGTGATTCTGCACTATAAAAACTCCACAATTCTATTGTGGATTCCGTTGTTGTCTTGATTAAAAATTTAGGTTGAAGCTTGATTTATTTGTCCAAAACTAGCAAGCCACTTTTAAAAACTTTTTGCAGGATCAGGCAGAAGAGATATGCTTGTAGAACTTAGACCATTTGCAAATTCAGCAACTTTTGTTAAAGTGAACACCTCCCAATGGAAAAATCAATATTATCACAAGCCACATGACTTTCTGTGTGTTGTATCTAATTGATTTAATCTCAAGAGTTAGTAAGATTATAGCTACTAAATCTTTAATAAGCATTGAAACCTGAACATATTAAAACGCTGAGGGCAGCTGCTTGAATATCAGGTAATGTTACAGTTGAGGTTTTACTTTATAAGTTTACAGCAGCTCTCTATTTAATGCTCAGGGATATGCCTTTTCTTGAGGGGAAAAACACAGTCACACTTGGGACTGGAGTTTTATTTTCCAATTAATACAGCAACAAAAGTAGGTATGTGTGGAAATTTCCTGAGGTGAGATGAGATTGGTGTGGATCTAACGAATGTGTAGTTATTTCCACTAATGAAAGGCCTAGTTCCTGAAATAACTCCATGAAGACAGGTATCCTATCATCAAGTCACCCTTTATTTACACCCAGTCAACTCCCCAGAGTGAGGAGGACCATTGACACTCCTGTTTATATCTTTCAGCCAGAGCTCCTTAATTGGATCAGATTAACAGCCGCGATCAAGGCAGTCATATTCTATGAGTCGGAGATGCCGGTGTTGGACTGGGGTGTACAAAGTTAAAAATCACACAACACCAGGTTATAGTCCAACAGGTTTAATTGGAAGCACTAGCTCCTTCATCAGGTGAATCACCTGATGAAGGAGCGTCGCTCCGAAAGCTAGTGCTTCCAATTAAACCTGTTGGACCATAACTTGGTGTTGTGTGATTTTTAATATTCTATGAGGTTTATCTGGCTGAGCTCATTCCAATTACTACATCCCTCCATCTCTCAAGTCCTGTAGCTTCTCCTGGAGCATTTTCGCTAGGTCTGGTTATTCCAACTCTAACTCAGATACTGGCAGAGCATACCGATCTGTAGCTCGCTTCTCGGCAGGAATTCATCTTCTTCTTTAGGCAGTAACGGCATCGAAGCTGTGAAATCTGTCATGTCCATCCCCTCCTCAGGGTCTAACTACTTTGCCGGATGTTCTGAGGGGGCAGGTATGTTTTGCTCCTGCCCTATTTGCGAGGTTGCAGCTTTCATGTGGTCCACTTGCTTATTCATGACCACCTCACCCCAACCTGAACTTTGTATGTCATGACCTGACCTTGCATCGACCATGTCTCTTCCCCATGCATGGTGTCAATGCAGGGCACCAAATTTTGTCCCCTGAAATAGACTGTCTCTTTTACTTAGAGGAGGCTTGTGTCCAATATTAATGTTCTTGACATCATGTCATCCTCCATCCCAGGTCCGGGAAGATCAGATTTAACCTGATGCAGAGTCTTCTTCCCATTCACAACTCTGCCGGAGCTGTCTCTGTAGTTGTGTGAGGGCTAGTTCTAATCATCAAACAGCAACCAGGACAGTTTGGTATCAAGTGAGCTGTAGGTTGTTTCTTTAAGCCAGCATTCAAAGTTTGGACTGCTGTTTCCACCAGACCATTGGGCAATAGATGGTTTTCTGAATGTCATTTGACTTTAGGGGATACTCAAATTCCCTGCTGGTAAATGATGGCCCATTGTCTGTTGCCAACACCCCGGCAGTCCGTGTATTGCAAAACATGCTTGCAACTTTTCAATCATTCCTGTGTTTGATGTCCAAATACTTTGAGTGGGCACATACAGTGACTAAAAATATAGAGTCCATGAAAGGACTGGCATGGTCGATATTTAACTGAGTCCAGGGTTTGCCCAGCCATTCCCACAAATGTGGGGGGAGTTGCTAGCAGTATTTTTTGTCACTTCTCGGCCTTTTGGCTCGGAATATGTGTAGTTCCTGAGGACCAGAGGAAGAGATTCTGCTCGAGTGCTGCAGGTTCGAAGCAGCGGACGTGTGCTGGCGGGGGAGAAACCACGGGGATCATGTTGCGAGTCATTGGAGCTGCTGGAGACCATCACTGGATCATGATTGGACATTGGAGGATCGTTTGGTTGTGCTGACCTACTCTTGGTAGATCTTTATGCTGGCTTCGGCCTAACGCCAATTCAGGTACCAGCCAACCTCAGAGCAATGGCCTCAGCAGCCGCTCGTAGCCCAGGCCAGGGCATTCGCAACACAGCCTGCAGCAGGCTATTTCGACGTGACCTTCAGGAGCATGAAGAATTGCGAGTAGCTCCCGAAGGTCTTCAAGGAGAAGGAAGGGGAACCTCTGTTCTCCATCTTGTCGGCGGTCCCATTGTGTGTTGTAACAATCCAGATGTACAACCCTCACGTCCCAGCAGCAGATGTCCTGACCTTCCTGAGAAGACACGTCCAGGTCGAGGGAGAGAGTACCGATGTGGTCGATCCTTTCGGGATCTGGACCAGCAAACGACAGGTCAGGGTAACCCTGAGGGTCGATGCCAGTGGGAACATCCTCCACCCACCCTCCAGCTTTGCCATCGGAAGAAGCAGAGGTTACCTGACATACGCAGGGCAGCCAAAAGTGTGCCAAACCTGCGGGAGGTCAGGCCACATGGCGACGGATTGCAAGGTGACCATCTGTCGAAACTGCAAGCAGGAAGGCCACCCGACCAAGGAATGTAAGGAGGTCAAGAACTGTAATCTGTGCGGAGAGGCGGGCCTCATGTACAAGGCCTGCCCAAGATGAGGGGCCGCCACCTACACACAGATGGCCGGAGGTGGCAACACGAGCCGTGGATCGCCTAAGACCAGGAAGGTACCACAAAACAGCATGGGAACGGTGTCTGGAGGCACCTAGAAGGAAGGGTAGGCTGTAGCGGAGCAGACGGCAGACAGCGGGGAGATGCAGCAGCCGATCCAAGCTCCTTTAAGACAGATGGAGGAAATGGAAGAGGAGGGATCAAAGGAGGCAGAGGATTGGATTACTGTCAAAAGCAGGAAGAGGAAACCTCCCAAAGCCACCTAGCGAGGGGGGAAGCGACACCTACACGACGAGGA